>NW_027070012.1:123518-183554 GCF_002906115.3 Quercus suber | reverse complement strand
TTTGGTATTCAATTTTGGGGGGCTTTTGGTTGAAATATCTGTCGTTGTGGTTTCTGGTTTATGAAAAAAAGCAGAGAATTTTTTGTGTTTTTGGGCTGGAACCTTTCTTTCTTGGTCTTCTTGTTGGGGTCTTCAAGTTTTATTTTTGGATCTTTGGCACAGAGGAGAGGAAAGATTTAGATTAATATTTGTGTTCTTTATGTTTTTTTAAATTTGAGTTTGTGTTTGGATCTGGGTTTGAGCTGATTGTGTTCAATTAGATCTGAATTGATATGTTTTATTATTTTTAATTCTTTTTTTTTCTCTTTTTTTATTTTGGTAAAATTGAAAAATAAATATTTTAAATTATAATATGATGTGGCATGCTACAGTAAATTTTTTATTATTATTTTATTCATTCGTTAGTTTGCCCATTAAATTAGTGACGGAATGGGGCTTGAAGGATTAAAATGGAACGCGTAAATTGATTTAGGGACTAAAAGTGGAAAAAATAAAATGTAGGGACTAAAATGGAAAAAAGTCAAAATGTAGGGACTAAAAGTGTATTTACGCCAAAATTATTTTATCACACATAATACTCATCATACCCCTAGGTTTTTTTTTTTTTTTTTTTTTTTTTTTTTTTTTTTTTTTTTTTTTGTGATTGAAAAATGTAGCAATCCCAAATTATAATAAAGGGCATTTCCATTTTATCATTATCAAGCTTGAACTTTGTTTTACCCTACCCATAATCCATTAATGAAATATTCAGCGTATTATTTAGGAAATTATTGCATCTCTCTTTATTTGCTTTCCTATGAATATGTGTGTGCAAATTATCTTATGTTTCTCTATATATATTCCGCTTTATAGGATCTATTCTAATTCCCAAGTGGGTACATCATCCCTTTGCCATAATGAGGGTGTGGATGATGTGATTGAGACATTAGAGTTGGATCATGATGTTGAAGGAATGGAAAGGGTCCCAAACTTACCTCGAGACATCCTAGAAGTGCTGAACAGAGAGAGTGAAAGGTCCAAGCCCAATATAGATGAAACAAAGATGATAAACCTAGTCGATGAAGGCGAAACAGAAAGACCCATCAAGATTGGGGTAAACTTTTCCAAAGACATGAAAGACGAGCTCAAGGAAATCTTTGCTTGGTCTTATCAAGATATGCCAGGACTGGATACTGAGATCGTTGTCCATTGGATTCCAGTTAATCTTAAATGCCCCCTAGTGTAGCAAGCTTTCCGATGGATGAAGTCAAAGATTATCCTGAAAATCAAGGAAGAAGTAGAAAAGCAATTGAAAGCTGGTTTTCTTAACGCCATAGCCTACTCCGATTAGGTTGCAAACATTGTTCTCATGCCAAAGAAAGATGGGAAGGTACGCATGTGCGTCGATTATAGAGATTTGAATCGGGCTAGCCCGAAGGATAATTTTCCCATGCCACATATCGATACCCTAATTGATAACACTGTTGGGAAATTTAGACCCCGGTTGATAGAATTAACAAGTTTTAAACCCAAGTTGTTAATTAGATTTATTATGAATCAAACTTGTTAAAACAAACAAACATCAATATCATGTCAAAATCATGCAGTGGAAATAATAAATAAGACAAGATATGATGACCTAGGAAAACCAATGAAATCAACAGTTTCACAGTAAAAACCTAGGGGGAAACCTTCCCGAAAAGCAATCCACTATAGTAAAGAGAAGTTTCAGCTCTAGTACAAAACTTTTGTCCTTAGACTCTACAATCCCCGTAGATGAACTCACAGCAGAAACCTTCTACTGCTTTAAAACCTCTGAACTCTTCAATATATGAACGCCACCCTTTGATGCACGAATCCCAATACGTGACTAACCAATTGCGCGGATCCCAGTATGCGACTTCAATCACCAACTAGAAGAAGATTATTGGCTACAAAGTTCTTCACTTCATCAACAATGAAGATCAAGAAGCACTTGGTTACAAAACCCTAAGGCGTAAAAACGCAGTAGCTTCTTTCAGAGAGAATAAGGCATCGGTCACCTATTGCATATGTTCTCCTTGTATTCTTTTATGTGACGGCCTCTAAAATAAGCCTTAAATAAGTCTAGGGTTATGAGAAAAGAAACCCTACACAAATACATAAGCCTGGCCCAAAAACAGAAATCTGAATTCCCGTAACCTCGACAGATAGCAACTATCGAGAAGGTGTCAAGATTTAATGAATCTTGACAGATAGCAGCTATCGAGGAGGTATCAAGAAGGTGTCGAGGGGACAGAAACTTTCTCGATCAATTGACCAGCTATCGAGAAGCTATCGAGATTGCGATAAGAATCAGCTGAAGAGCTTGACAGATAGCCAGGTGTCGAGGAGGTGTCGAGTAGCTATCGAGTTTTAAAATTCAGCACTTTCTCACTTGATTCTTAGACAGACTTGCATGGCTTTAACACTTGAACTTGAAACAAGGTTTCTTGAAGTATTAAACACATCCTAGATCTACCCAAATACAAGTAAAGTGCGTTTTGTCAAAAGATTAGCCAACTGCATAAAACAGTGACATATGTTCTTAACAAGTGAACCACATATGTCCTAAAAATCTACTCCTTTGGCAATCCGTGACAAAACCACAACAAACAAATGAACATATGAGAGAAGTCATAAATCACTAAACTCATAGTCACTTGTTGAATACAATAAAATCTATCCTAGCACAAACTCTTGAAAAACTTTGCAAGAAGAGAGTTCATAGCATGGAAGACTTTGACAACCTGTATTTCTGAAACATTTAAACAAAACTCCTCAAAGCATTTTTGTGTAAAACAGAAATAATAGATTGCATACAAGTATAAGAAACATGTGTATGAAGATAGAAAAGAAACAACACATGTAGAGATAAGTAAAAAAACATACATCAGCATTTGAATATCAAAGATAAGCACAATGTATGTAAACAATGGTCACAAGACCCAAGGTATAAGAACAAGGAAGTAAGCACTCCCCCTAACAAGATGAAACATATCTCACCCTTACAAAGGAATGTATTTCTCCCCCTAACACGTAGAATTTTTAAAAAGAAACCACATATATCTCAACAAATTCTCCCCCTTTTTGTCATGATTGACAAAGGGTACAAGAAGCTAGAAAGCTTCACCTGAGAGACATAAAGATGATCAAGGGGGCACAAAGAATCCATATAAATGCATGAATGTAATGAAACAAGATGCTATGAATGACAAGATAAAGAAGAATGCAAAACATGTGAAAAACACATCTCTCAACAAAAATGTTAAGCACATAGATTCAAAAACACACACACACACACACACACACACTAAACAAGTCTAAACAATTTTATATTTCAAAAACAAGTCAAGACAGTTTAGTAAGTATACAATAGCACATGTAAACACTTGTGATGGCCAAATCACATTGTACCTGCACATGTATCAAAAGTAGCAAAGAATATTGCATGTTGTGTGTGAAAAACATCGCAAGATTGCATATGTGTATACATGTTATGACGATCTGAAATATGAGAAAATAACTTTAACTCACACACAATCATAACTGTTTAATGGGGACTATCACCTTCGAGGTACATCCTATAAGTCCCACATCTTCTAGAGTACACGCTTGCAACCATATTTAAAGCATTTTTTGATCTTTTTACTTTTTATTTTATTTGCATATTTTCTTTTATTTTTAGCATATCATACATGGGCATAAAAAGAGAGAAAAGAAATACCCAAGATGTTAAGCATTTGACATTACACATTTGCTATGCCGAAGCATACGAATGTCTTTGACACTGCACTTTTGCTATGCCGAAGCATACAGGTATCATATTATGATTGGTGGGCAACAGTGGTGAGATGGTTATTTATGCCTTTCTTTTAGGATTTTCTAGCCCTACCCGTCACAAAGAGTGATACGAGTGTTAAGTTTAAGAGATAACTTAATCTTACTCATCACAAACAAGAGTCACAAATCTCACTTGCTTAGTTGTGCATAGAGATGTTCATCTAAGCTACAAGAGATACAAATTTTAGAAAACTCTGTTTCATTGGCTATCCAAGGTACACAAGTACCAAAGTACACAAAACACACACTGTTTTTGTATTTTTCTAATTTTTTTTTCTTTCTTTTTAGTATTTTATTTTGAAAACAAAACAAAATAAAAACTAAACAACCAAACAAAAACAGACAAACAAAATGAAAGCATGAAAGAAATATGCATATGCATGAAGGTATGATAGAAATGTGCAGATGCATGAAAACATAATTCCAAATTAGATAAGAAATCAAGCGAAGAGAGTCCTACTTTAGATAGAAAGAAATAAAGCAGAGGACAAATAGAAAAGATAACTAAGTCTTAGGCTCCTTTTTCACCCACACAGCACGAGTTTTTGGCCGTGAAGATGAAAAGACATGTGTCTTAGTATGTCTACTAAAGGACACAGAAGAATTAGAATTCTCCTGAAATTGAGTTAAAAAGTTCAAGACTTTTAATAACTCTCCAAACAAAGGTGTAGGTCCTTGAGAGGAAACCTGTGACTGTTTGGACAATTGCTTATGAGGATACAACTTAAAGCAATTAGGACGAATATGTCCAGAAGTACCACAATGGTGACAAACATGAGGTCTAATAAAGGGTTTAGAATTAGACAGACCAGTTTTGGATTTCATACCTTTATCATTTTTCTCAGATTGTAGCACAAAGACAGTCCTTGATCCAGAAGCCATGGAAGAGGAGGGGCTAGAGGATCCTAAGCCAGTCTTATCAGAATTAGACTTTTGAGCACTCAATACCTTATCAAGCTTTGCATTAGATATCCTCTCTATTTGAGTTCTAGCTTGACTAAGCTCAACCTCAAGATTCTTGACCTTCTCTTCTAATAAGGTGTTCTCCACAATAAGAGTCTCAACTAATCTTGTAGTCTCATCTAACTTGACTAATAGATCAGCTTTTTCAGTTTTTACCTCATTCAGCTCTTTTCTACAAAGATGAGAAGTCTTTTCAGATTTTATAAATTCAGTGCATAGCTTATCATAGGCTTCCTGAAGGGTCATCTTCTTGGATACTTCATCATCAGAAGAATCTTCATTGTCACTAGCACTCTCCACAATCACCTTATCGGTTGAGGCAGCAAAGGCCATAACGTGACGACATTCATCCACAAACTCATCAAAAGAGTCATCCTCAGTGTCACTCAAAGTAGCAAGCAACCCTTTATCTTCTGACTTCTTGGTATTTTCCTTCATGAGGTAGTTTGGACACTCTATCTTCGTATGACCAAAACCTTTGCACTCATGGCATTGGATAAGAGGTTTCTCATTCTTGCCCTTCCTAGAGGATTGCCCTTATCCTTTTTCCTAAACTGAAGAAGTTTGATAATCTCATCAGTTATGAAAGTCAGATCCTCATTCTCATCTTCACTTTCATCTTCATCTTCAAAGTCCTTAATCTCTTTCTTTATACCCTTGAGAGCCAAGTTTTTACTCTTTCCACCTTTTGCCATTGAGCCTAAACCCATCTCATAGGTTTGAAGGTTTCCTACAAGCTCAGTCAAAGGAATTTGATCAATGTCCTTTGCTTCTTCAATGACAGTAA
This sequence comes from Quercus suber, assembly GCF_002906115.3. NCBI lineage: Eukaryota > Viridiplantae > Streptophyta > Magnoliopsida > Fagales > Fagaceae > Quercus > Quercus suber. The sequence goes on along the minus strand of NW_027070012.1, from coordinate 177,964 downwards.
TCTTTGCATGGAATCTTTCAGGTAAGGACCTAAGAATTTTCCTAACAATTTTGGATTCTGCTATAAATTCTCCAAGGTTGAAAGTAAAATTCACAATATCTTTGAGCTTAGCATAAAACTCATCAAAGGTCCCATCCTCCTCCATTCTTATTTCTTCAAAACTATTAGTGAGTTGTTGAAGCTTCACAGTTTTTACTGCCTTGGTACCTTCATAGGTGGTCTCAAGAATGGTCCATGCTTCCTTGGCAACTTCCGTGGATGATATCTTCTTAAATTCCTCATTGGTCACCCACAAAATAGAGCATTCAAAGCCCTACTATTGAAATTTTCCGTTATGATTGTTGCATCATCCTAATCCACCGGCACTTCCTTTGGCTTAATCCAGCCAACTTCAACAGCTTGCCATACCTGTTCACCTATGGCCTGCAAAAAATCTTTCATACGAACTTTCCAGTACGCATAATTAGTTCCATCAAATAAAGGAGGTATAAATAAAGATTGTCCTCTATTAATGACAACAGGGGTCAATGGATCACACTCAGAAAATTAATCCAATCAGAGTGAACCCACTCTAATACCACTTGTTGGAAAATTTAGACCACAGTTGATAAAATTAACAAGTTTTAAACCCAAGTTGTTAATTAGATTTATTATGAATCAAACTTGTTAAAACAAACAAACATCAATATCATGTCAAAATCATGCAGTGGAAATAATAAATAAGACAAGATATGATGACCTAGAAAAACCCATGAAACTAACAGTTTCACAGTAAAAACCTGGGGGGAAACCTTCCCGAAAAGCAATCCACTATAGTAAAGAGAAGTTTCAGATCTAGTACAAAACCTTTATCCCTAGATTTTACAATCCCCGTAGATGAACTCACAGCAGAAACCTTCTACCACTTCAGAACCTCTGAACTCTTTAATATATGAACGCCACCCTCTGATGCACGAATCCCAATACGTGACTAACCAATTGCATAGATCCCAATACGCGACTTCAATCACCAACTAGAAGAAGATTGTTGGTTGCAAAGTTCTTTACTTCATCAACAATGAAGATCAAGAAGCATTTGTTACAAAACCCTAAGGTGCAAAAACGCAGTAGCTTCTTTCAGAGAGAATAAGGCATCGGTCACCTATTGCATATGTTCTCCTTGTATTCTCTTATGTGACGGCCTCTAAAATAAGCCTTAAATAGGTCTAGAGTTGTGAGAAAAGAAACCCTACATAAATAATAAGCCTGGCCTAAAAACAGAAATCTGAATTTCCGTAACCTCGACAAATAGCAGCTATCGAGGAGGTGTCGAGAAGGTGTCGAGGGGACATAAACTTTCTCGATCGATTGACCAGCTATCGAGAAGCTATTGAGATTGCGATAAGAATCAGCTGAAGAGCTCGACAGATAGCCAGGTGTTGAGGAGGTGTCGAGCAGCTATCGAGCTTTAAAATTCAGCACTTTCTCACTTGATTCTTGGACAGACTTGCATGGCTTTAACACTTAAACTTGAAATAAGGTTTCTTGAAGTATTAAACACATCCTAGATCTACCCAAATACAAGTAAAGTGCGTTTTGTCAAAGGATTAGCCAACTACATAAAATAATGACATATGTTCTTAACAAGTGAATCACATATGTCCTAACAAACACTGTAACCAACATGTTCTTCTCCTTTATGGATGGATTCTCAGGTTATAATCAGATCAAGATGGTTGAAGAAGAGAAAGCCAAGACGGGGTTCACCACCCATTGGGGAACCAACGCCTATGATGTCATGATGTTCGATTTGAAGAATGTTAGGGCAACCTACCAGCGAGCCATGGTAACCCTGTTCCATGATATGATGCATAAGAAGATCGAAGTCTATTTGGATGATATGATTGCCAAGTCACGCACTCCTAGAGATCATTTGATAGATTTGAGAAAGCTATTCAAGCACCTTGTCAAGTGTAGGTTAAGGCTTAACCTTAACAAATGCAACTTCGGAGCCAATTTAGGGAAATTGCTCGGCCTCATAGTCAACTAAAGAGGAATTGAAGTGGACCCAACAAAAGTCCAGGCCATCAGGGACAAGCCTGCACCGAAAACTAAGAAACAAGTTCGAAGCTTCTTAGGAATGATCAATTACATAGCCCGCTTCATAGCGCAGTTGACCGCCATGTGTGATCTAGTGTTCAAGCTCTTAAAGAATGATACAAAGATAGAATGGATAGATGAGTGTCAAGTAGCCTTTGACAAGATTAAGCAGTATTTGTTGAATCCTCCTATTTTGGTTCCCCCAACAATGGGACATCCGTTGATTCTTTATCTAGCGGTGCAAGAAGCATTTATGGGTTGCATGTTAGGCCAACTAAGGAGAAGGCGATTTACAACCTAAGTAAGAAGTTCACTAGTTGTGAGATCAACTACATCACCATTGAGAAGATGTGTTGCGCCCTAGCATGGGCCTCACGTAAGTTGTGGCAATACATGCTCTACTTCACCACATGGTTAATTTCCCGCATGGACCCCATCAAGTACGTCATTGAAAAGCCTACCCTCACAGGGAAGATCTCTCGATGGAAGATGTCGCTATCCTAGTTTGATATTATGTTTGTGGTGCGAAAGGCCATCAAGGGCCAAGCAATAGCCAATTACCTAATGGACCAACTGTTGAATGATTTAGATTTCTCAAAAGAGGATGTTTTGGCAATAGAGCTAGAACCCGGCAATGTAGAACCATGGCGTTGGAAGCTTTATTTTGATGGAGCTACCAATAGCACTAGAAATGGAGTGGGAGTAGTTCTAGTATCCCCAAAAGTTCAACAAATCCTTGTTTCAATCAAGCTGAATTTTGATTGCACGAATAACATCATAGAGTACTAGGTGTGCATAGTGGGCCTGTAAGTTGTTTTAGAGTTCGACTCGTATGATCTAAGCGTCTTTGGGGATTCCTTGTTGATCATCTCCTAAATAGAGGGAAAGTGGAAAGCCAGAGACACCAAGTTGACTCCGTATCAGAAGTGCATCAATCTCCTAATCCAAAAGTTCCAAAACATCATCTATGCTTATTTGCCTCGAGCACACAACCAATTCGTAGATGCTTTAGCAACCCTGGCTAGCATGGTTAAATTGGTAGAAGGAGATGAAATGCGATAATTGCACATAGAGGTCCGCAGCATGCTGGCCTACTGCATGAACATCGAAGAATGCATGAACGTTGAAGCTGAAATCGGCAGGAAGCCATGGTACCATGATATCAAGGCTTATATCAAGAATGGTGAATACCCATTTGAAGCCACAAACAGTGGGAGGAAATTTATCAAGTGCATAGAGTGCCAATTTTTCTTGAGTGAGGAAGTCTTGTATAAGAGGAACCACAATGTCGATGCCACACCGCTGCTCAACCACCCATCGCTGCAACGCTCGCGCACCTCTCATGTTGTCTTAGCCTTGGTGCGAGAGATGATGGTATGGAGGTGTGTCGTACCTCGGGTGTGTGGCTAGAATATGAGTCTATTTTATGAAAATTACCAAGGGTAAGTGAAGTCGCCACCAATTACTGGGTTATTCTAGATGTGATTGCTCATCTAACTTTATATAATTTTATTACCGACCATAAGCTAAGAAAATGGTCATTTTTCCTAATCTAATGTTGTTAGGTTTTAGATCCCTATAAACTAGATTGTTTGACCTAATTAATTAACCAATTGAATAATTGAGTTTTTTTATATTTAGATCTATGTTAAAACAAAATAATCATATCATGCAAAGCAGCAAAAAACTAAATAACATAACGATATAATGACCTAGGAAAACCAAATTAGTAAAAAACCTGAGGAGGATTTAACCTAACTATCCTCAAGGTAAAAAGAAAATCCATTATAGAGAATCGAAGTTCACAATAAGACTTAGACCACTAACATCCTATTACTACCATATATAGAACTTACTAACACGACCACGTGCAAGCTCCGAATCCACGGACTCCTTCTCTATTAGGTCTTTGCAACACAAGCACCCACACTTGTGATAAAAAATACAAACTCTCCTATTTATGACCCCAAGACCACCCTTGAAGGTTTAGATCATCAGCTATTGTTGATCTTCATGCAGCGACTTCAGATTTACTGGTTCTAAAGATATAAGAGTGATGTCTGATAGTGACTTTAATAGAGGAAGGCGCAGAACCTTTTAGATCTCACAAGAGCACCTCCAAAATCATAATAAAATGTGCCTAGGGTTTCCTTTATATACTAGAAGAAGTAGATCTAAAACCCTAATCCTTAATGAAATTAAACTGTTGTTGGGCTGAACTTAAAATTCTACGGATACGTGTTTCAATTGGTCGAGCCTGTTTCTCGATCTGTCGAACCAGGTAGTTTTTGATTTCTTCTTTCTGCAGCTTGTATATTCTTGAATCTTGACTTGTATCACCTTAAGCATTGTCTAATAATACTTATAGACTCTAGGATCTATATCTAGACAAGTTTGGGTTTACGACCTAACAAATGTGGATGGATAAAAAATCTTGATTCTTGAGTTTGGAAGTCTAGTTACGTGTAAGGAAGGTGTTAGGCACCCCACAACGCCTGTCCGTAGACAGTCTTTTGTTTTGGTAAAATCATAATTTAAGGACATTGGCAATTGAAAACAAGCTATTAGCATTAGATGCTTTGTGGTTTTTGTTTTAGAATGGGTGTGGTCTCAATCGATGCTTTCCAAGTGTGTTTGGAATTGTTGCCAAATTTCCATGACAAAAATCCAGCAGCATTTTGCCTTATTTTTGTGACAAAAATTCGACAACACTTTGCGTTATATGTGTCATGGCACATAAAATGCTATTCTTACCAAGCTTTCAATGTGAGAATACAGCAATGGAGATGCCTTATTTTCACGGTGAAAATTCGGTAGAGTTTCACATTTGGTGTGCTATGGCACACCAGCAAGGCTTCATGTCTGTGTGTATGGCATGCTCATACTGTGACGATCCGAAGCCCTCCAAAGTGTCAAGCATGTTGATGTGTGTCACATACATGGGGAAACCAATGTCACTTGGTGACATGGATCGAGACAATCACACCACGATGACCATGCACACAATATAGTATGAATAGGCATCTACGGCAATCGCCTTAAGTGCATACCCACACTACAAGGTTAAGAGCTCTCATGACTAAAGAGGGTCACTCACATAGCTACGAAAGTCCATCATAAAAAGTGCAACACCCACCCACACACACGCAAGCATATATATATATATATATATGCATATATCATGCACAATGCAACCACACAGAGTGGGAAAGTAGATCAGACATTGCCAACATTCCAAGGGTATAGCCTAGCAAGGTATAGGAAATGTAAAACAAACATTGTCATACCTAGGGAACGCGACCCAAGCAAAGAGCAGGAAAACAAAGGGTACAAGGAGAGGGGGAACCCTAATACATGCTCTAAAGAAGAGGCTTAGAGAGAAGGAGAAAGAGAGGACCACTTATGAGGGCTAAGCCCCCTATCTACTAAACATTGCCCTTTATGGGCTTGCATCCTCTTACTTGCATCCTTGCCCTTTTTGCTTACGCTTAGGAGGTCACTCCCTTGCTCCAAGTGTTTGTGCTCCATGTGTGTACATGCAAAGACAAAAGAAACAAGCCAGTAGACAAGCAAAGAAACAAATAGAAGGAAAGCATGCTAAAAGACAAACTAGCAAAAGATGCCAAACATGAGCAAACAAACACAAGCCCACAGAGGGCACAAAGCATGGCAAAGCCTAGATCTAGAGAGGCTAATATGGAGATAAAGCATAGAAGCAAGCAAGCACACATAGATATGCAAAGGAAATGATCCAAACCCTTTAATATAGGCCTAGGTGTATGGATGTAGGCCTAGACCACAAGATCTAGATCTACACCCTACCGAAAGGGCCAAAACACAAGAAATAGAGGTATCAAGGGACAAAAGGGCTATAGAAGCACATGGCATAGCAACCAACATAGATCCAAGCACACAAGCATGGCATGGAGCATATAAACAAATAGATCTAAGAATAGGGATATAGATCTAAGCACAAACATGTCAATTTAAGCAAAAACATGGCAAAGAACATATAAACATGTAGATCTAAGCACAAACATTGCAAGGAGCCTAAAAACATGTGGATCTAAGCAAAAACACTAAACACCATCAAAGTGATAAATCATGGCATAGGCAAGGAAACATGCTAGAAAAACTATAAAGACATGCGAGAAAGCAAGAACATGCTGGGAAAAGCAATAAAGCATTTTATTAAGCAAGATAAAGCTAGGAAAGCTATAAAAACAAAAAGGGTGTGGATTGTAGCTAAAAAACTACATCCACACCCCTAAAACTCAAATCCAAGGTATGGAACCAAGGAGAAGAAGATTGGGTGCAAGAACACTGACTTGATGATTGTAGAGAAAAGAGGAGAATCTAAGGTGTTTGAAGGTGTTTGCATATGTCTGGAAAAGAAATTAGAGAGAGAAAAGAAAGAATCTACCCAGGAAAACTGCCCAATACTTTTTTTTTTTTTTTTGGCCAAAATAAGGGGTCTGGAAGCTTTTATAACTAAAAAGTGACCCTACAAGGGTCACCGGCCACCTTATTGACATTAGCAGCTTTAGCCTTTTCTTGGTTTAGCTTCTAACGCATATTTGAAGGCTTTTTCTAACTCAGATTAAACTAATCTTCATGTCATTGTAAAGCTCTAGATGTCTAGTTTCCAGAAAACTAAATAAATTGAAAATCCAACAGTTGGATCAAAAGTTATGGCCTCAAGAAACATATTGACGCGCTTTGCACAGTTTTCTAGACATCTCAACTGTTTTAATTCCGATTTTGACCCATGAATTGTCGTTGGAAAAAGAATTTGATAATCTTCACAATAGGGCTGGTCCCAACCCGTTCTGATGGTTAGATCAAAATTAGGATTTCTAGTGCCTTCAGGAGTCAACCTCGAGTCAAACTTGGTCAAAGTTAATGAAAATCACCAAAAAGCTAGAGTTTAATGTAGAAATATAAAAAATATTATTTTGGAATGATTTTGACCAACTTTGACTTTCGGTCAACACATGGTTAACCAAGGACATTTTGGTCAATTTAACTTGAAAAGGCACTTTGAGTGCTTCGATGCCCAAACGGGTTATGCCACGTCAATCTAGATATTTCTGTGGCCCCATGGAGAAAAGATAATATTTTTGAAATTTTTAAGGTCCAACACGCAAATCGAGGGTGGACAAAATACGGTGTCTTCACATGATACAACTTTTCTTCGATGCATAGATGCCCTTAAGGCTAGCCATTTGATGGAATAGATGCATGAGGGCCTGCTTGGAACCCATGCCAGTGGATCCCTATTGGCTCAAAAAATCATAAGAGTCGGCTACTATTAGCTCACCATGGAAAGCGACTGTATCAAGCATGTTAGGACATGCCACCGTTGCCAAGTCTACCAGAATAGAAAGAATGTTCCCCTTCAACCTCTACACTCTCTAGCAACGCCATGGCCTTTTTCAGCTTAGGGAATAGATGTCGTTAGACCCATGATTTCGAAAGCCTTAAATGGCATGAGTTTATCTTGGTGGCTATCGATTACTTCACCAAGTGGGTGTAAGCCACGTCCTACAAAAGCGTCACCCAAGTTGTGGTGGCCAAATTCTTGAAACAGAACATCATTTGCCACTATGGCATACCAGGATAGCTCATTACCGATAATGGGAAAAACCTAAACAGAAAAATGATCGAGCAACTTTGCCAACAATTCAAGATCAAACACCGAAATTCATTTCCTTATTGTCCTTAGATAAATGGCTCAATGGAAGCCGCCAATGAAAATATAAAGAAGATCTTGGTGAAGATGACAGAAACCTATAAGGATTGGCATGAGTTCTTGCCACTTGCCTTGTGCAATTATCACACTTATGTTCATACTTCCACAAGTGCGACCCCATATTCCTTGGTCTACAACATGGAAGCCATCCTCCCCACAGAGGTAAAGTTCCCATCTCTCAGAATCCTATCGCAAATAGAGCTATCAAAAGCTAAATGGGCCCGTGCTCGATATGAGCAATTGAACATAATAGATGAAAAGCACATGATTGCAATGTGCCATGGACAACTAAACCAATGTTGCGTCGAGTGAGCATTCAACAAGAAATTAGACCCAAAGTCTTTGAAGAAGGTGACCTAGTCTTGAAAAAGCGCAACCAGGCCATGCCTAATCACAAAGGAAAGTTTGCCCCGACCTATGAGGGCCAGTATATGGTGAAGAAGGCCTTCTTCAGAGGAGCCTTGATTCTAACCAACATGAATAGGAATGACTTCAATATGCCCACCAATTTTGATGCTGTCATATAGTACTTTGCATGAGGGAGCCTCCAAGTGCAATCGCTTTTTCTACATTCCTATGTAAACAAACAAAAATCAAAAACAAAAATACAAAAAATATGAAAAGTTAGATTGAAAACCTGAAAAAGCAGCCTAGGCAAAAATTAAGGCAATAAAAAAATGTCAGTTGAACTACATGATGACCTAATCCTTCCCAGTGGAGGTACATAGGTAGCCACCTTCACCCAATCACATTTTAAAAGAAAAATTAGTCAGTTGAATCTATTTGGGTTTATGATCATGATCAAGAGAAGAAGCATGCACCCCTTTAGGTGGCTATATGTTTGCAACATGCATGGCCTACTGTGGTTTCATTCAAAGATGTTATAGCCTATACCAATGGAAGGTGTACCCCAATGGTAATAGGAAAGATCCATCTAGAATAGGATGTATCCTTTGGAACCTGAGATATTGATATGCATGGACTTACATTTACCATTTTATTTGTATGATCTTGCATTTTCAAAATATTTGCGCACATATTCATTAAACATGCCTATTTTGTACCTTTCTAACCCTTTCATGCATTCATCATTATGCCTCCAAACTCAAATATCATAGATATAAATATCTCATGATAATCAATATATGCAAAAACAACTATGTTTCCACCTTTTTCCATTTTTAAGCATGCCTTACAAGCTAGAATATGCTTTAAAAACTCCAAAAGTGGACACGTAATTGCCTAGCAATTTACAAAGGGCCTTTCCATACATGGTGGAATACTAACTACATAGCTCATGTGCAGAAAGTTGTGATAGGTGTACGATAACAAAAATGTTAAGAGCACAATAAATGATACAACTTTTGCCATAACTCACCCATATAAAGAGTTAAAGTGATGAATTTGTAGACCCACCAAATTTTTCCACCACTTAACTCACCACATATACTAGTGTTTTTGTACAATAAAACTAATGTGTGGCAGTGGTGTTAATGAGAGTGATGTTGCACTAATAATCACAATCAATCACCTCCAAAAATTGTGAAAATAATAAAAGAATAAGACCCATATGTCAGTGAGATATTGGTTTCATGAGATCATCTCATGAGATACTTTCTCATGAATGCAATATTGACATAGTATATCACATGTACCTTCGCTTGAGACCTACATATCTGTGAGACATTGGTTTCCTGAGACCATCTAATGAGATACTTTCTCTTGAATGTAATATTAACATAGTATATAACAAGTACCTTTGCGTGAGACCCACATATCAGTGAGACATTGGTCTCATGGGACCGTTTCATGAGATACTTTCTCGTGAATATTATATTGAATATGTCACATGTACCTTTTCATCATTAAAAAAAAATGTATAAAACTGGTACCTATTAAAGGCCATAACTAGACATGGCAAAATGGGCAAGTTAAGTTAGGTTCGGTTCGGGACGGGTCAAATAGGTTATGGGTTAAAATGTGTCATTTTAAGCAGGTTAAAAACAGGTTCAAGTCAATCGGGTTGCGGGTTAGGTCAGGTCAGGTCGGGTTGACTTGTAATTTTCACATGATTTTTTTTTTTTTTTAAAGAAAACAACATGTGATGGGGATGAGAAACAAGTATAGTTTGTCCTTGAGTTGTTGTCTAGTTTATATAAGAAACTACAAAAATTAGGCCATCTCCAGTTCATCCAAAGTGTTGTCCAAATCCAGAAAAGTCATCCAGCATAAGGAGTTCATCCAATCTAAAAAGGTCGTTCAACATAGAAACACCCTTGACGACCCCTCAACACTTAGAAAATCTTCGGAATGAATTTATGCAAAAAAGCTTATAATTCAAATCACGTTCTACTATTTTGAAGAATAAGCGAAATCCTTGTTCATCGCTTTAACCTCTAATGGCAGTTATAGAAGACAAGATTAAATCTTTTAACTTCTATAGCAGTTGTAGAAGTTAAGTCTGAACCTTATAACTTCCATACGGTTTGAGGAAGTTACCAATCAAGTAACCACTCCAAGGCTCACTATATAAGGACTCATCCACTTCAAACAAAAGTAAGTTTTGCCACTGCTCCTTAAAAGTTGGAATTCTTAAGTTATAAGAAAAAACTACCTTAAGCATCGGAGGGTTCTTGGCTGGTTCACCCCGATCACCTTTGATCTTGTGTTTCTTTCTTTTCCAGCCTTTCAAACAACCTCTAATCCATTGAAGCCTGGAGCATTCAGCCTAATAATTTTCTGTGTATCATCAGTTGGCATCGTCTGTGGGAAAAATTAAATTTGTGTTTTTACAATTTATCTTTCTTTCACAAAAAAGTTGTATGGTTTGGACAAGGTTAATGGCCACTAGTCCAGGCCATTAGAAGAGTGGAAATGCTTCCAACTACCCCAATCGTGCTCACCAGTCACTGCCTATTGTGCAACTGCCTTCTGTCTAACAAATGCAGTCCATGGTAGCCACCATGTCAAAGCTAACCCGTTAGAATCAAGAGTTAACTTGAGAGATAAACCAAAGAAAGCAGCGTCATGAAAGGTACGTGGAAGGACAGGCTCAAAGTCAAGAAGTTAGAGAAGGAGAAAATGTGGAGCACGAGAACCATTCAAGGGGTACAGTAGCACATAGGGTGCCACATTTAGAAAGAGAAATGGATTAGATGAGGAGGGCTATGGACGAGATGAGGGAGAATATGAGAAGGACGAATCATGTAGATGATTTAGTTCATCGAACCAATTCCCCTTTCGTAGCTTCCATTAATAGTCATCATTTACCTTCCAAGTTCAAGATGCCTTCGTTGGATTCGTATGATGGAACGCGCGACCCATATGACCACATTGCAACCTCCAAAACCACAATGCACCTTTAAGGAGTTCTTGATGAGATAATGTGTACGACCTTCCCAACCACCCTTAAGGGGCCAACACGAGTATGATTCAGTAAAATACCTCCAAATACTATTGGTTCTTTCGAGGAGTTGAGTAAGTTGTTCATCAACAACTTTATTGGAGGGCAAAGGCACAAAAGCTCCTCGCCTAGCCTGCTGACTATAGAACAAGGAGAAAATGAGAGCTTGTGGTCCTTCATCACTCGCTTCGACAGAGAAGCCTTGACAATAGACGAAATGGACGATAAATTGATGTTGTCAGCCTTCCAAAATGAAGTTAGCTCAAATTTATTCATCCACAAACTTTATGAACAAGAGCCACAAACCATGGCTGAACTCGTCCATTTTGCCCAAAACATTATGAATAAAGAGGAAGCAATCATTGCCAAGAAAGGGAAGGGAGCAGAATGAATGGAAGCAGACTTCTCACATCATCCTAAACAAGGCCCTCGTCCAAAAAAGGCCCGAATAGGAGAGAAGAAGGATAGAGACAACAGGAAGGCAGTTTCGTCTTTAGGAAGAGGTTAGCATTACACGCCCTTGAATGTTCCACTTGATCAAGTGCTTATGCAGATCAAGGATGATCCATCCTTGAAGTGGCTAGAGAAGATAAAGAGAGATCCTAATAAGCACAATAAGAATAAGTATTGCCGCTTCCACAGAGACCACAAGTATGACATAGATGAGTGTTATGACTTAAAGCAGCAAATAGAGAATCTTATCAGGCAGGAAAAACTGAGGAATTTTCTTGGATGAGATAATAAAGATGAGAAGTTAAAAGGAAAGGTAGAAGAGCCATCATAGCCTCCACTTGGAGAAATAAGAGTCATTGTAGGAGAAACTTCAACAAGTTAATCCTCTAAGTCAAAGAAGACCTACCTGAAGGTGGTATAGAATGTCTAACTTTTTGGACAGCCACCAAGGATCGGGGGGGAGGGGCAGACGAGCAGGCCATTACTTTTTCAAACAAAGATGCTGGAATGGTCCATGACCCACATGACAATGCAATCGTCATAACTTTACTCATTGCAGATTACACGACTAGAAGGGTGTTGATAGATAACGGAAGTTCAACAAATATCCTGTATTATCCCGCTTTCCAACAAATGAGGCTTGGACGAGATTAACTTCGTCTAGTGAATTCTCCCTTAGTAGGATTTAGAGAAATGAAGGTACAACTAGTGAATGCTATTACTCTACCTATAGTGGTAAAAGCGTATCCACAGCAAATAGCCAAAGAAGTAAATTTCCTTGTTTTGGATTACTCGTCTTCCTACAATGCCATTATTGGACGACCAACTCTAAAGAGTTGGAAAGCAGTGGCGTCTACCTACCACCTATCTATCAAGTTCCCAACAGATTATGGAATAGGACAAGTATAAAGAGATCAATTAGCAACTAGGGAATGCTACTTAGCTATGTTGGCTATGGATAAGCATGTGCAGGCGATGAATATAGAGGAAAGAAGGGTTGTTGCAGAGCCCACAGAACACATCCCTCTGCAAGAGGGTAATCCCGAGAAGTGTACCAGAATTGAAGCGAGTATGGAGGAGAAGAAGAAGCAAGACCTCGTCCAATCCTTAAGAAAAAGCATTGATGTTTTCGCGTGGAGTCAGGAAGACATGCCAGGAATTGACCTAAGTGTCATTACTCATCGATTGAATGTGTATCCATCTTCTAAGCCTATTCGTTAGAAGAAGAGAGTCTTTACTCCTGAGCGAGATAATGCTATCAAGGAAGAAGTCTAGAAGTTAGCCACAATAGAATTTATTCGGGAAGTCTTTTACCCAAATTGGTTAGCCAACGTGGTGATGGTCAAGAGGGCAAATGACAAGTGGAGAATGTGTATAAACTTCACTGATTTAAACAAGGCTTTCCCCAAGAATAGTTATCCTTTGCCACGCATTGATCAATTGGTAGATTCAACAGTGAGTCATCAATTTTTGAGCTTCATGGACGCCTTCTCAAGGTATATTCAGATAAAAATGGACGAGGCAAATTAAAAGAAGACATCCTTCATTACCAGTCAAGGCCTGTTTTGCTGCAAGGTTATGCCCTTCGATTTGAAGAATGCAGGGGCAACCTATCAAAGGCTAGTTAACCATATGTTTCATCCACAGATTGGATGGAATGTAGAAGTATATGTGGATGATATGTTGGTGAAAAGATAGGATGAGGAAAAGCATTTGGATGACCTTCAAGAGACCTTTGACACGCTGAGATGATATAACATGAGGTTGAATCCGAGTAAGTGTGCCTTTGGAGTTTCATCAGGAAAATTTCTTGGGTTCATGGTTTCACAAAGAGGAATTGAAGCGAATCCCGACAAGATCCAAGCCATTCTAAACATGGAACCACCAAAGAATATCAAGGAAGTCCAGTCCTTTACTGGACAAGTTGCAACTCTAAATAGGTTTGTTTCAAAAGCTACAGATAAATGTTTGCCTTTTTTCAAAGTTCTCAAGAATGCATTCGAATGGACAGACGAATGCCAAAAGGCCTTCTAGGATCTTAAAGTCTATCTTACCACGACTCCCCTACTAAGTCCATCTATACCAGGTGAGGAGTTGTATTTATACATAGTAGTGTCCCCACATGCAGTAAGTTCAACATTAGTTAGTGAATATTCAAAATGTGTATAAAACACCTATGAATGTTTAGACCCCCAAATTACAAATTACCAATTCAATCTTATTATCAAACAATGTACGTACGAAAAATGAGAATAAGCTAAAACAAAATTGATAAGACAATCTAAACCAAATAAAACCACAACCACAACAGAAATTAAATGACAAAGATTAGGAGAAGAGAGATGCAAACACAAAGACAACACACCAATTTGTTATCGAAGAGGAAACCGAAATTCTCAACGTAAAACCTCTCCGCCGCCCTCCAAGCAGTCAATAATCCACTAAAGAATGAAGTTGCGATACATGAACAACAGAAGACCCTCTGAGCCTAATTTACTCAATGTACCTAAGCCCTCTAAGCTTCTTGCTCCAATGAGGTTACGCCAAACCTTTGTCTTCTTTAGCTTACCGGATTCTGCTATAGCCCATAGCATCAATCAATATCAATTGGTCCCTTTCTAACGGCTTTCCAAGCACCAAAAAGCCTTCTCACAGATATGGATATGATGAGAAAAGGATTTGGCTAAATGTACCTCTCAAGGATATAACAATGGAGAGGATGAGAGTAGAGGAATTTGGAGAATCAAAGGATGAAGATTATGGATAAATCAATCTTGTTCTTTTCCAGGGTTTCTTTGTCAAAATTATCTCTAGAAGCTCTCAACATTTCGTGGGTATAAAGGGTATTTATAATGGTTTGTGTTTGGAATGCGAACAGTTAGTTTTTCCCAAACAGAGTGGTCTGGTAACTTTGCCTCGCAACTTAACTGAGTCACGAGTCTAAGTCAGAAACTAACAAAATGCCCAGATTGGAAGTTTTGTCCTGTAGTGCTCCAGCTAGCATGACTTTTCAGCTCTTCTACATGCTTCACACGTGTGCCTCCTTTGGCGACTTGCAAGCCGTGAGATCTAGTCACAAGCCCTGCTGAGTTGCACACTTTTGAGCTTTTCTTCACACTCTCTCGCACACTACCTTTACATGATTTTCACCTAAATATAAAGTTTCTAAATGTTGAATTACAAGCAAATTGGCACAAAATAAAACCAACAAAATCGTTGATAAAATTCAATCTTACAATCTCCCTTTTGGGCTATTCTGTGACAAAACCCTAAAACAAACTCTAGACTTAACATGTGAGTTGGGAACAGTTAAACATAACTCACTTACACCTAACTCTAGAATCTATGAAGCTCTTGAACCATAAGTACAAGTGTCTCCTGAAACACAATAACACAACATGATCATTGTATGCAGAAAACTTGTAATGCATATGGAGTAAGCATAATGCGATCAAGGAATATATATTAAAGCAATAAAGCATGGCTTGACCAAAAACGAACAATCACTACAAATAGTGACCACAATGCTCATTCACACAAGGAATGAACATCCGAACATGCAAGCTAATATGCTCAATGCAAAGTATCATTTGCATGTCCAACACTCAACCGATACAAAAACTCAATGTAATTGCATCAAGGATATAAAATCCAACAAGGGCACAAGAGCGATGTTCTTAAACAAAATGCATAACATTTAGCAACAAATACTAAGCTACAAAGCATGGGTACAAAAACAAAATACTAAATATCAACTTATATATACCAAAGTACCAACAGCTTTAAACAACGTATTAAAACCATATCCAAGAGTTTAAACCAAGTGTATTTAGCAAACCCATAATAACAATTATCCAAAACATAACACCACTTCAAAACATAACACCAAAACACATAAATAACATAAAGTAAACATTGCTGAAATTAAGTTTTTGGTATGCTCCCCCTCAAAATGGCACTCCCCCACAAGAGCTACCTAAGCTACCCTCCAAAATTCTCCCATTTTTTGACCGAAATGGCCAAAGGGCTAATGCTGGGTGGTGAAATTATCAAAATTTGCTGAAAGTAAGTTCATCTGATCTTGAAGAGCAGCCAACCTATCAAATTTCTCATTCTGGACATCTCTGAGCCCATCAATCCTCTCAAGGATGATCTGGAATGCATCTGAAGGTACAACATATGAAGATGAAGCTCTGCTCCTCTTGCCATGGCTGTTTAAGCTTGAGGGTTGTCCTTCAGCCTCAGTCTCAGTCTCTATTGGTTCTTTTTCTTCTTGAGCACCCTCTTCTTTATCACCCAGAAGACGAACCCTTATCCGTGTAATGGTTATAGTATTAATGACTAAGAGATTAGGCATAAGACTGATGTCTTGAGGGATCTCCACACCCTTAGCTCTAAAAGCCTCATAAGTAGGCTAGGGAAAATCACCTTTGCCCTTGAAGTGGTTCGTGTCTCATCAACAATAATGAAAAAGATGTGAGAACTTATATCAATGTAAGTTCTCTCCTTGAGCTCCATGAGGAAAATGCCTCTAGCATTATTGATGGTGGTCATCTTCTTCACTAGGTACAAGTTGAACATCATGATCACTGTAAGACATCACATGTTAGCTGGAAAAGCAGTAGTGTTGAGCATCTCCCTTCTCTAACTCCACCAATATGAGATTGGATAGTCTCTATGGAAAGCATTCTGTCCTTGTAGTGTGTGAAATCATGGTCCAAATCCTCAAAACCTAGCGCCTGATCAGTATCATCCAGATCTATGTTGAATTCATGTCCCCATGTCCAACAGTTGATCTCATCCTCTCTTAAAATAGAATTAGCATCGAATTCTCTAATTAGAAGTTCACATACTCCAAGCAGATCACTCAGTAGCTTATCCTAACCTCTGTCTTGAAAACTACTAGGGATGAAAGTGTCCTTCAAATCAACCAAATCCACAAATCTTTATTGGATGATGGGTGCCTTCAAGTAGAACCGAGTGTATCTCTTAAAATGTTGAGGAGACTGAACTTTGTATTGTCCATCTTCAACCTTTTGTCACCCTTTTTAGCAGTAGTTTTCTTCTTTGTAGGAGTCATCTGCAAAATCACAGTAGCAAAGCCCACAAAAAGAAATAGAGCACAATAGATGGAAACTAAAAAATTAGTAACAGGTCAGTAGCACTAAAAAGAACAAAGAATAATACCAAACAATCAGTCTATATTAAGTTCAAAAGCAACCCCACAGTACAGTTTTATCACCAACTCTTTAAGCATAACACGGATTGACAGTGTGCACAGAAACACAACAGGAACAACTAGGATACACAACCAAACACATAAACTAATATGCACTAAGTAAACATTGTGAACCAAAGACACTCACAAACAGTATGAATTACAAAGACCTTGAAATTTAAGCACAGACATATCTCAATAGGTATGAAATGCCCAGCATAAGACAGATCAGTAGACAAACTTAAGGATGAAAAATCAATCATAATAACAAGAGTATCTAGCAACCTAAAGGCAAAATTAACGAAACCAAAACACCCAAACTTAGCGAACACGAACCCAACCCATATTCGAAACATCATATTTCCAAATCTCAACAAAAACCCAAAAATCAAGAAATCCAAGGTAATAGTTATGAAATACTTTGAAAATAATGAGGAACCCATACCTTTTCTTGAAGATTGAAGTTAAGAAGATGATGAAAATGGTGGATTTTCAAGAATGACACAATGAGTTTGTGAGAGTGAAGAACAAACAAGACAATGAACAGTAAAAAATGTTCGAGGGAAAACTGAAAAGTTTTAAAAACTGTCCTTAAAGCGCAAAACACATGTTTTTCGCGACAAAACCAAGTCGCCAAACACCTTAAAGACAAAATTCTGAAAATTTTGTCTAAGTGTTTTCCACGACTGGAAGTTTCTCTTGCAAGTAAGACACGTGGGGAGCCGCGAAAACTTCTGAGTAAGCTCGCGACTAAAGCTTCCACCCGCGAACAAATCGCCAAACTGAGTCGCGAGAAATCTAAAATCTAGATTTTTGAAAAAAATCTAAGTCTTTTTCGCAACTGGGTCTTTGACCCGCCAGAGAATTGCGTAAACCTATTGAGTAAGCTCACGACCAGGGGCATGCGACTGGATTTACCCGTAACCAAGTCGCCAGAACAGAGCAACATTGTTTTTGAAATTTTTGACATTTTTGCAAAAAATAAAACACTCTCCAAAAACAATTAAAACGCTAAAAAATCTTTTTGTATTTGATCAACAAAAATTGAGCATGTGAAACATATTTAATCAAGTACAACCATACAAATGAATAAAGCATTCATTGAACGTAGACATATGTGATGCGTGTGAGTACCAAAAATGAGATAGTCTTTAGTCCAATGTGAAGATTCAATGATCAATTCA
This sequence comes from Quercus suber, assembly GCF_002906115.3. NCBI lineage: Eukaryota > Viridiplantae > Streptophyta > Magnoliopsida > Fagales > Fagaceae > Quercus > Quercus suber. Next base: position 159,875 of record NW_027070012.1, on the reverse strand, counting down.
ACCAAGGCATACACAATTAGCATTAGGAAAAGTGACCTATCTCAGTTATAGAAATATGCATATATGACTTCCCACAAAACTTGACTACATAACATTGAAGCTTTTCATTTAGCTCCATATACATCATATCATTTGATCTTTTTGATTCATTACATCTCTTTTTAGATTGATGCCTACAATTTTTGGTATTTCAATTTGATGAGTGAGCCTTTGGCATTTTGGGCACCATACATTTTCACAAAAGTCGTTTTTCCTTTTTCATAGTCAAATACTAGTATGTACGAAGGCTTTTGCAGCTCATTCTCTCTTTTTATTTTGAGATTTACATTTGTTGAGCTCTTTAAACAAAATAAAATAAACGGTGGAAAGATATATAGGCATAAGTCTATGCAAGTTTCAAGATCAACAAAACTATTGACTAATCATTCATGACAAGTTTGAAGATCTATTTACAACAGTCACATAGATTTCAAGATTTTTCCCACAATGATATGAGTGTGTTGAGAACAAGCTACGCTTGTAAATGTACAAAGCCATTAGCACAAAGGTACAAGGCAAAACATGCTTGTGACAAAACACAATAATGTCAATCAAACTTTTTGGATTTTCTACTTTTTATGCATTTTTAGATTTTTGACACAAAAGTAAGAAAAGATTGATTAGAAACAACCATGTAAAAACATTTAAAACCAAAATCAAATAAATACAAATTTTCAGCACAAGCTAGAACGAAAACAAAAAGCATATAACCAATCAAAGTCACAAAGCATAGGAAGTATTAATGCATGGACATGTTGTAATGTTTATGCATAAGTATCGCTCTTCACCCACACGACATGTACATTTAGGGTGATATCCTTAGAAGATTGGGTACAAGAGTTATGGCTATCAAACCTTCTAGAGAAGCTTGCTAAACAGGTAGTGAATGCATCAATCATCTTCATCACATCCATCACTCTGGAATCACCATCTCGACCTCTTGATTGCTCAATAGCCCAATTCCTTTTGTCATTTCTTGGTCTTTTTGGCCTCTGATCACTTGCATTTTTCAATGCTCTAAGCTTATGACAATTTGGTCTGGTGTGTCCTTGAAGTCCATAATGATGATAGAAATGTTAAGTTCTCGGACCTCTTTGTGACTTTGGGAGTGATTTCCCTTGAGCCTTAGGCTTGACTATTAATTGGTTATGAGGCTTATTCAACAAACCGTTAGTTAGTCACATTCCTCTTCTTTTCTGGTTTCACTTTCTCAACAACTGAAGTTTCTACCACTGGTTTCTCAGCTTTCACAAACTTCATATCTTTGGACATTTTGACACTTGAACTACTCTCTCTGTGTATCCCAATCCCCTTTTTTGGGGGAAAGGTTTTTGATGAGCAAGTACTTCATTAAGCTTCTTTGAGGAAACTCGCTCTACCTTAGCATTGGCTTGAACCACCTTAAGCTCAAGAAATTTTATCTTTGAGTAGGCTTCAGTCAGCTCTCCATTCAACGTCTCCATTTCACATTTGGTCTCCTTGTATTGCACTAGAAGACTTCTATAATCTTCCTCTACCCTCTTCATCTTTTTAATGGCCGCGTTAGCCACTTTTACATATTCACTGGTCTTCTCAAGGAGGGAATTGTAGGTCTCTTGCAGTCCCACTGTTTCTTCTTCTTCCTCATCATCAGATTCCTCAACTATCCCAATTGACTCCAACTTAGAGTGCTCACCAAGCTCTTTCACTAGCGCACCTAAATCATCCGAAGAATCTACTAGAGCAATGGTCATAAATGTAGAGAAGTTTCCCTCTCCATCACGGCTTTCATCTGAATTTGAATCAGAAGAGTCAGAATCACTAAGAGTGGTGGCATACACCTTGCCATTCGCTTTCAAATAATTGGGACACTCTTTCTTGAAATGTCCATATCAGTTGCACTCAAAACACGTGATTCCTTGAGAGGATTGAGACTCCTTCCCATCTTTCCTCTTGAAGTCCTTTTTCTCCTTCCCAAAAATTGGAAATTTTCCCTTATCAGCAAATTTTCCGTTCTTCTTGAACTCTTCACAAGATATGCCACATCTTTATCGACAACATTCTCATCCGATGAGTCATGAGCTTCTACCCTTTCATTAATCATCTTAAGAGTTTGTGATGGCAATGACAGCTCATAAGTTTGAAGTGATCTAATTAGTTCTTGAACTTTGATATAATCAAGGTCTTTACTCTCTTCAATTGCTGTAACTTTTGCACGGAAGCTCTCCAGCAATAATCGAAAGATTTTCCTCACTATCTTTGAGTGTTCCGTCTTCTCACCCAAGTTGAACTTGCCAATAATTATCTCATTCAACTTGCTATAGAATGAGTCAAACGACTCATCTTCACTCATTTTCAGCTCTTCAAACCGAGTGGTTAGCATCTGTAACTTAGTATCTTTCACCTTCTTCGTGCTTTCATAGGTGGTCTCCAATATCTTTCATGCCTCCTTGGTGACTGTTATGTGAGAAATCCTATGAAACTCATCTAGAGAAACACCACAGAAAATTGCATTCAAAACTTTATTGTTAGCTTTAGCTACCGCAAGTGCTGCCTTATCCCAAGTAGATTTAGTAGCATCCGGCCTAGTCCATCCTACATCTACTGCATCCCAAACAGTATCATCAATTGAACACAAGAATGCCATCATCTGGACTTTCCAAAAGGGATACTTGCTACCATCAAAATATGGTAAAACATTTAAAGATTGAGACCGGTCCATCTCAAATGGGGTCAAGGATCGCACTAAGGTAAATAAACCACAGCAAGTGCACCCACTTTGATACCAATTGAATGTTCAAAATATGTATAAAACACCTATAAACGTTTAGACCCTCAAATTACAAATTACCAATTTAAGCTTATTATTAAACAATGTACGTATGAAAAATGAGAATAAGCTAAAACAGAATTGATAAGACAATCTAAACCAAATAAAATCACAACCCCAGCACAAATTAAATGGCAAAGATTAAGGAAAGAGAGATGCAAATACAAAGAAAACACAACGATGTGTTATCGAAGAGGAAACTGAAGTCCTCGGCGTAAAACCTCTCTGCCATCCTCCAAATGGTCAATAATTCACTAAAGAATGAAGTTGGGATACATGAACAGTAGAAGATCCTCCAAGCCTAATCTACCCAGTGTACCTAAGCCAGTGGCGACTCTAGGAATTTTTTTCAGGGTGTTCCTCAACAAACATAAATTACACTATTTAATAAAAAGAAAAAAATTTTATATTGACAACAACAACAATAAAAAAACACGTAAATACATAAAATTTGTAATTGCCTTCTACGTGATTTTCTTATTAAATATTTATCCATAATTCTAGTAAAAGAATAAATAATAAACTATAAGTTCATTTGAAATATTAATAAAAATATTAATTATTGTTGTTTAGTTGTTTCGTTAATTTGTTATATTATTGTTTTATTAATTATAAAATTATTAATTGTTGTTTACCTTTGTTTGCCTTTTATAATGTATTGGTTAATTAAATTATTAATTATTGTTTGTTAGTTGCTTCTTCCAATTAATTATTAATTAATTAAATTATTGTTTATTAGTTGTACTACCACACACCCCATGTGCAGATAATCTTTTTTTGAGAAACAATAATATAGTTAATCTAATTTGACTCAAGCTATATATATATAAATATATATTAATCAATGAGTACCAGAAGAGAAAGTGATATGATGGGAAATTATTTGATAAAAAGAAAATTGTAAATTCCTAAATTGCCCAAGCCTAATCTGTTTTTTCCTTGATTTTTTTTTTTTCCTTTCTACCATTTTTTAATTCTCTGATCTTTATCTTCTTCTTTTTTCTTTTTTCTTTTTTTCACTTTTGTCTTGAATGGTTCTCATCCACACATTTAAACTTCTCTTACTTTCCCAATGCTTTGACTTATACCTTCCCAGTTCCTACTAATCATCTCATCTACACGTTCAGAGGTTCTCTCTTTTTCCTATCTTTTTTGTTTTCTCGCAAGTCTCTTCCTCTCCGCCCTTCTCAGTCTTTTCATTCTCTTCCTAACAAATCTCTTCCTCTCCCTCCTTCTCAACCTCATTTACAAACAACAAAAATGCAAGATTTTTTTGTCATAAAAATCTTGCAGAAACATTGCGTCGTCATCGTGCTCTTTTTTTCTTTTTCTTTTTTTCCAAAAGATTTTGCAAAAGTATTCATCTCAATGTTTGATAGATCTCATGGTGGCAAGGAAGACCGATCTCTGATCTCCGATGCACGATATGTTTTGGTTCTAGAGCTTGATTTTGAAGCTTGATGTGATGACCGATGTGCTCTGTTGCAGCATTGCTCGAGGCGGAGGCGCCATCCGTTTGTTGTTGTTAATGTGCTCTGCTTAGGGTGTTCCTAATTTTTTTTTAAAAGGCAAACAAATAAAAAAAATTTAATTATTACATATAAAAAAAAAATTCAGGTCAAGGTGTTCCTGGGAACACCTTGGCCTAAACGTGGTGTCACTACTAACCTATGCTCTCCAAGCTTCTTGCTCCAACGAGGTTATGCCGAACCTTTGTCTTCTTTAGTTTACCGGATTCCGTTATAGCCCATAGCATCAACCAATATCAATTGGTCCCTTCCTAACTGCTTCCCAAGCACCAAAAAGCCTTCTCATAGATATGGATATGGTGAGAAAAGGATTTGGCTAAATGTACCTCTCAAGGATATAACAATGGAGAGGATGAGAGTAGAGAAATTTGGAGAATCAAATGATGAAGATTGTGGATGAATCAATCTTGTTTTTCTCTAGGGTTTTTCTCTCAAAATTCTCTCTAGAAGCTCTCAACATTTCATGGGTATAAGGGGTATTTATATTGGTGTGTGTTTGGAATGCGAATAGTCAGTTTTTTCCAAACAGAGTGGTCTAGCGACTTGGCCTTCAAGTCGCGAGTCTAACAGAATGGCCAGACTGGAAGTTTGGTCATGTAGTGCTCCAGCTGGCGTGACTCTTTAGCTCATCTGCATGCTTTACACATGTGCCTCCTTTGGTGACTTGTAAGCCGCGAGCCAGCCATGAGGCCTTGCTAAGTTGCACACTTTTAAACTTTTCTTCACACTCTCTCACACACTACCCTTACATGATTCCCACCTAAATACAGGGTTTCTAAATTCTGAATTACAAAAAAATTGGTACGAAATAAAGCCAACAAAATGGTTGATAAAATTCAACCTTATAGTTAGAAAAGAAGGGAAGATACAAAAGCCTGTTTATTATACAAGCCAAGCATTAAAAGAAGCTGAAGGATGGTATCCCATGATGGAAAAGCTGGCTTTTGCACTAGTAATAGCTTCTTAGAAATTAAGGCTTTACTTGCAGGCTCATGTCATTAATGTCATAACGGATCATCCACTCAGGAAGACAATGAACAAGTTGGAAGCTGTAGGACGACTAATACAATGGGCCATTGAGCTTAGTGAGTTCAACATCAAGTATCAACCTAGGAATGCAATAAAAGCTCAAGCCCTACCAGATTTCATTATAGAGTTCACTCCAAGCCATGGTGTTTTACATGAAGAAAATAAGACTAAGGCATGGATTGTCCAAGTAGATAGGTCGTCCATAATATATGCTGGAGGAATAAGAGTTGTATTGAAATTCCTAGAAGGGGACAAGTTGAAGTATACAGCTCGTCTACATTACTAAACAACCAACAATGAAGTTGAGTATAAAGCCCTTCTTAAAAGGCTTGAATTGGCTAAGTTCTTAGGGGCAGAATCAATAGTCATCCAAGGAAACTCTCAGTTAATCATAGGCCAAGTAAATGGAACATGTGAGGCAAAGGAAGAACGAATGAAGAAGTACCTCAGTAGGGTGAAACGTCTTATTAAGAAATTTAAAAAAGCTACTTTCATTCAAGTCCCAAGGAAAGAAAACATGGAAGCGGCGCTTTAGCAAAGGCAGAATCCACAGATGGATCGATGGACGAGCTTGATGAAGTCCAATACATGCCTAGCATAGATCTTCTGAAGATGCAACAGATAGAAGACCAAGGAAATTGGATGACCCCAATAATAATTTACCTAAGGGATAGAAGTCTTCTAGAAGAAAGAGATAAGGCCAGAAAGCTAAGGATTAGATCAGCTAAATATGTCCTTATAGATGAGGTGATGTACAAAAGAGATTTTTCTCAACCTTACCTAAGGTATCTGGCTCAAGATGAGGCAAACTACGTCTTGAGAGAAGTTCACGAAGGAGCATGTGGAAACCATTCAAGAGTAAAAGCCCTCGTCGACAAGGTCTTCTGTGCAAGTTACTACTAGCCAACCATTCAAACGGATGCTAGGCTTATGTAAAGGTGTGTCATTATTGTCAACATTTCAGCAACATCTCTAGATAACCATCAAAGTATCTCACCCTAATGATGGCTCTATGGCCCTTTGCACAATAGGGATTGGATATTCTGGGTCCCTTTCCAATGGAAACCAAGCAGATGAAGTTTCTAGTAGTGGGGATCAATTACTTCACTAAGTGGGTGAAAGTTGAACCCTTAGCAAAAATCACACAACAGAATGTAAAAAACTTCGTTTGGAAGAGCATTGTATGCCGATTTGGGGTGCCTAGGGTACTAATGTCAGACAATGGATGACAATTTGATGATACACCCTTCAGAGATTTCTGCGAGCAACTTGGAATAAAAAATCATTATTCCTCACCCTCCCACCCGCGAGCAAATGGACAAGCGGAAGTAGCAAACTGATCCTTGTTGAAGATCATCAAGGCTCGGTTTGAGGGGGCAAAGAGAGTAAGATCGAATGAGCTACCAGGTGTTCTATAAGCTTACAAGAAGACTATGAGGACCCCCCCAGGGGAAACTCCTTTTAAATTAGCCTATAGAAGTGAAGCAATCATACCTACAAAAGTACACGTGGCTGATCACAGGGTGATGAAGAATTAGGATAAGGAGAATAAAGAACAACTACGTCTTAACCTCAATCTAATAGACAAGGTAAGGATGGAGACAGAGTAGAGAACAACAAGGTATAAAAACCTCATGGCTAGACAATATGATGCAATGGTGAAACCTAGGTGCTTTAACAATGGGGACCTCATCCTAAAAAGGGTCTCTTTAGCAACTAGGAATCCAGCTCATGGGAAACTAGGGCCTAATTGGGAAGAACTATATAGGATTATTAATTGCAAAAGGCAAGGATCATACTATTTGGAAGCCTTGGATGGAATAAAGCTGGAACTATCTTGGAATATTGAGCATTTGAGGAAATATTACCGGTGAGGTATCATCTTAGATGAGCATCATATTGGGCGAGATCATCCTAGACGTGCCAAAGTTTGTTGTTTTTCATTACTTATGTTTACTTGAGCTCGTTATTAGTACTATATGTTGCTTAGTATTTCAATTCCCTAAAAAAGTGTTAGTTTCTAACTTATGCACTGTCTAAGAACAAGTTTATGATAGATGATAGACGAAGTCATATACTTAAGGCACCAGCTTCTAAGCATATGCCATACTTGTGGATGGTGTTTATGTTATGTTTGAATTCCCAATGTATATGTTGTGTGAATTTCTAACTTTCATATTGTTTTCATTTAAACTAATCCACAACAAAGCTAAAGGCCCAAGACGAGTAAAATCTCTGGATGCAGGGATGTAACATCTATAAGCTTTTCATAAGGATAAAGCAAAGAAAAATAAACCTAAGGTACGCTCGTCTAATAAATGGACGAGGTAAACCCTAAGGTATATTTGTCTATTCAATTGACAAAGTAAAACCTAAGGTAGATTCGTCTAATAAATGGATAAGGTATATTCGTCTAACTAATGGACGAGAAAAAAAGTGCACAAAAATATTCAAAATCCATGGATAAACCTAACCAGTTAAACAATCCAATCTCTGGATGAGCAAATGCTGAAAAATGTCTTGCCCAAAGACAAAGATTAATGCGAGCTATAAGTCAAACTTATGGACAAAGAATGCTGGCAAAAGAAATTCTATTCATAGACGAGTTGCACATGCAAAATATAATGAAATGGAATGTTAAGCATAAAAAAAGTTGTCCTAATATGGATGAACTGAGAGCCTTCACAAAGTGGACAGACCACACTTAAACCATTAGATATAACTTGGACGATATAAATAGAAGAAAACTCGTCAATGAACAAAGTATAGCATGTTTAACAAAGAACAAAGAATGAAGATGAAAACAAACACTCATTCATAAATAATAAATAAATAAATAATAAAAAAAGGGTAGACAACCATTGTCCAAAAACCCTTATTTAGTTAGCCTAAAAAGGCAATTGTATCAAAACTCACTTCAAAAACATGGACGAGTCAAATGTACTTGGACAAATTTAAATGGTCCAAAAAAAGGGACCTCGTATCTAAATATATATATATATATATATATAAAATAAAAAAAGGAAGATGACAAGATAATATTTCAAACGTCTTTCACTAAGGGTTATCTCTAGAATTAGGCTCGTCCTGAGCAAGCTGGGTAATGGCATCATCCTCAATGTTGACATTTTCAAAGCTCATCTGAAGGAGAGAGCTTGCAGCACCAATATTGAGCTTGATGGAGCTAAAGTCAACTTCAAGGAAGCGTTCCTCAACGTCCATACGGAAGTCTTCAAAGCCAGTAGCGCAGTTCCCATCCACAAGGACAGTAAACTGGCTGGAAGCTTTGAACTCTTCAACAACATCTTCTTTGGCCTTTTTGAGAAGGGCGCGCAGCTCATCATTCCCCTTCTGAAGATGGCCAAGACGAATATCCTTTTCAACGGCATCAGCCTTAAGCTCTTCAACTAAGTTCTTCAACTCCCTAACCTCATTTATAGCTTTAGTTGCCACCTCAAATTTACCCCTACAGTCTGCCTACACCTCACTAATCTTTGCTTCTAGCCTTATTCTGTTTTAGTCCATCTCAGGAGCTTGCCTAGACGCTACTATAAACTTTGACATAACCTAGATATGTAATTGATTGAAGTTGATTAGACGGGAGATGTGAAATGTAATAAAATGAAATGAAAACATACCTTAAAGAGATCATGAACAGCAAAATGTTCAAATTCTTTCAAGGACATGTCATAACACACAACCACATCCTCATCAGTCACAACCTTTCGAAACCTTTCCCAAGCAAGATCTTCATTCTCAAGAAGATTCATGGGAAGTCTTCCAAAAGGCTGGGACGAGATGGTTACCACAAGCTTGGATGGAGTGACTCCAGCAAGTACAGACGAGTCTAGGTCATGAATTTGGATGGACAATTATTGAAAGGTAGGGGGGATAACTGAGCCAGACTTAACTACCCCAAGTTTGGACGACCCATGCTTCACCTTCTTATTTCCTCGATAACTAGGATGATTTCCCAAATCAATCGTCTTGGATAAACTTTTTCTTTTGTCTCCAGCAGAAGGACGAGGCTGGGACTGAGCCTCTGGCAAAGTCACCTCGTCCACTAATCCTTTCCCATTGTTTTCCTTCATGGTTGCAATCCTTATGGAAAAAAGTGTTAAAGTTGGACAAAACAAATAATAAAAGAAACTTTCCACGTAAAACTCACGTCCGTGAGTAGTAAGCTCGTGGGCTAAAGCTTCAAGGGATGGTTCAGGTCTGAATCCTTAAGTTGCAAGATGTTGGAGAGTAACCAGAGAATGAAAACTCTTATCAGCAAATAGATGAGCCTTCTGGATGCATTCAAGATGAAATCTGCTCAAGAAAGGTCATCTAACAGCTATAAAAATAAAAATAAAAAATAAAAAATAAAAGAGAGAGAAAGGGAGGAAGAAAAATGTTAGACGAATTCAAAAAAGATAGGAAATATTTAATAGGAAAGAAACATACCTCTAGACGAAGGTTCCCCAGTTCTCCAATATAGAGGGGCAAATGGATCCCTACTAACCTCAACAGGGTTTCCAGCCCAAAAATCAAAGACGAAGAAAAACTCCGTCTTCCAATTTCTATCAGATGTGGGAAGGGACTTTTATTAACCTACAATCTTTACCCCGGCCGTGAACTGATGAAAACCAAGGGATTGACTAATCTCTGAGGGTTTGTAACAGTAAGGGAACTCGTCCACATTGAGAGGATGATCCCCTTCAAACATCTCCCTCCACAAAATTTGCATAGAAACGACCAGTCTCCTTGCATTGGGATTAAATTGACATACTCCTAAACCTAATCTAGTAAGTAACTCTCTAGCAAAAACATTGAGAGGCAACCTAAGTCCCCCTAAGAGATAAGCCTCATAAATACCTATTCCAAAACAAGGGTCACAACACCACTTATCACGAATGGCCAACCTAAGGTTAAGGTCGTTTGGAATATCATACTAGCTTCTAAAGGAAATAAACCTTTTTTCATCCATCTTTGAATGGACGCCTACAATACAGCTGTACACGGTTTCCACCTCATCTAAAGCGGTGGACGAAGGAACACTCGTGGAGGTACTAGCTTGTGATCCAAAAGCTGCCCTCATCCTAAGTACTTCCTGAAGAACCTCTAAGGGAACCCTTGGAACTTCAGATGTGTATTGCTCGTCCATGGTATTCCCTCCACTACTACTACTACTACTACTATTACTCCTACTACCACTGCTACTACTGGAACCACTATCACTAGTACTGTCGTGATACTTGTCTGTCTCCTTATTATCACTATCGCTAGACGAGGATATTACAACTTCAGACATTTGAGATAAAACTTAAAGGAAAACCTAAAGACGAAGACGAAGAAAATACCTATTTCTAAACGAGGAAGGCCTAAGGAGGCAAGAAGACTTCTAGGCGAGGAGCTAGACGACAAATGTACAGGAAAGAGACTACAGTACTCAAGGAGGTGACTAGTGCTCTCTTGTCACACATAAAGATGAAGCAAGATGGCGATGGTTCTCAGGCTAATGGACTTATTGTAAAGTTTGAGTCAAGCAATAGGGGTAGAAGCAGGTCAAGAGGATGAAACTCCAAAAAGAATAGATCACAGTCTAAATCACATGCAAAGAAAGATGTAGAATGCTTTTATTGTCACAAGAAAGGGCATTACAAGAATCAGTGTAAAGAGTTGAAAGAGCATTTACAGGAGAAGAAGAATGGAAAGAAGCCCCTAAAATCAGCTAGTGTTGCTTAAGAAACATCAGATGACAGTGAAGTTGGTGCAAATTTACTTTCAATTTCATCAAGTAACAATATTCTATTGGAATCTTGGGTTTTAGATTCAACGTGCTCATATCATATGACTCCAAAGAAAGATTGATTTGACACGTATAAGCCTTGCAACAGAGATATGGTCCAAATAGGTAATGATGCTACATGCCCGGTTATTGGGATTGGTACTATGAAGATCAAGATGTTTGATGGATTTGTGAGAGTTCTTAGTAATGTCAAACATATTCTAGATCTTAGAAAGAATTTAATTTCTTTAGGAGTATTGGATGATTTGGGCTATTCATACTTATCAAAAGGTGGAATCATGAAGATTACCAAAGGTGCTTTGATGGTGATGAAGGGACAGAAAATAAACACACTTTATAGATTGATGGGGAACACAATTGTAGGAAGAGTTGCAGTCATCATTCCAATGAAGTCCAGCATTGACGACACAAAATTATGGCACATGCAACTTAGCCATATTGGTGAACACGGTATGTTAGAGTTGCACAAGAGAAATTTATTGAAAGAGGTGAAGACATGCAAGCTAGACTTCTACAAGTATTGTGTGAATGGGAAGCAGCATAGAGTTAATTTTAAGACAAGCTCTCATACAAGTAAGGGTGTTCTTGACTACATTCATTCAGATGTTTGGGACCCAGTATCAATTTCTTCTCATAGTAGTGCTCAATACTTCGTCAGTTTCATTAATGACTACTCTAGAAAGGTATGGATTTATTTTATGAATCATAAGTCTGATGTGTTTGGCATATTTAAAAAGTGGAAAGCACAGGTTCAGAATCAAACTGGCAGGAAAATAAAATAACTTAGAACAGATAATGGACTAAAGTATAGAGATAAAGAATTCATAAGATTTTGTGAATTAAAAGGCATTACTCATCACTTCACAGTTAAAGGAACTCCACAACAGAATGGGGTTGTAGAGAGAATAAACAGGACCTTAGCAGAAAGAGCCAAATGCATGAGATTGAATGCAGGGTTGCCTAAGGTGTTCTGGGCAGAAACAGTTAACACAGCAAGCTTCATTATTAATAGATCTCCATCATCAACCATAGATTTCAAGATTCCAGAAAATGTTTGGTCAGGTAGACCAGTTGATTATTCAAGTATAAAAATCTTTGGTTGTCTAGCTTATGTGTATGTGCAGAGTAAAGAGCATTCTAAATTAGATTCGAAGTCAAGAAAATACATATTTCTTGGTTTTGAAAAAGATGTTAAAGGCTACAGACTTTAGGATCCAATCTTAAAGAAAACGATGACTAGCAGAAATGTCATATTTGATGAAGCCTTTATGTTGAAACAGAATGAAGCAAAGACATGTGATGATAGTCCACGGGAGAAATTAACTATTGAGGTGGAGTTTGACGAGAATAGTTCATCCAGTGATAAGGGTGATGTTGAGATTGATCCACAACAGCAACAAGAAGAGTCTTATTCAATTGCTAAAGGTAGAGAGAAGCGGGTTCACAAAGCACCACAGAGATATGGCTTTGAAGACATGTTTAGTTTTGCTCTAGTAACTAGCGGTGGAGATCCATTCACTTTCAAGGAAACTACAAATAGGAAAGACAATGATAAATGGCTTGTAGCAATGTTAGAAGAGATGGAATCGCTACAGAAGAATAAGATTTGGGAATTAGTGAAATTGCCCAAGGGAAAGAAGGCTATTGGTTGCAAGTGGATATTCCGCAAGAAAAAAGCATTGTCAGAAAAGGAAGGTGAAAAATTTAAGGCACAATTAGTTGCTAAAGGTTACTGATAGAGAGAAGGAATTGATTATAATGAGATTTTTTCACCAGTCGTGAAGCACACCTCAATTCGAGTAATCCTATGATTTGTGGCAATGCATGACATAAAGTTAGAGCAGCGAGATGTGAAGACCGCATTCCTCCATGGAGATTTAGAAGAAGAGATTTACATGCAACAGCCCGAAGGCTTCAAAGAACCTAGCAAGGAAGATTATGTTTGTCTATTGAAGAGATCATTATATGGCTTGAAGCAGTCTCCCAGGCAATGGTACAAACGGTTTGATTCATTCATGGTCACACATGGGTACATGCGCTATAAGTATGATAGTTGTGTTTATTTTAGAGTACTTGCTGATGGCTTTTATATATTTCTTGCTCTATATGTTGATGACATGTTAGTAGCTGCAAAGAGTAAGCAAGAAATTGTGAAGTTGAAGTCTTTGTTGAGCAGTGAATTTGACATGAAGGATCTTGGAGATGCCAAGAAGATCCTTGGGATAGAAATTCACCGAGATAGAGGGGTTGGTAAATTATGGTTATCTCAGAAAGAATATCTTAACAAGGTGTTAGAGATGTTTAGTATGCTTAATGCAAAACCTGTTAGTACACTACTTTTTGACCATTTTAAATTGTCCTCAAAGTTGTGTCCAAGTTCAGATGAGGAGTCAAAGTATATGTCTAAAGTGCCATATACGAATGCAGTTGGGTGTCTCATGTACTTGATGGTGTGCACTAGGCCTGATATTTCTCATGCAGTTAGTGTGGTCAGTAGGTATATGGCAGATCCAAGCAAAGAGCATTGGAATGCAATAAAGTGGATCTTTAGATATCTTACAGGCACTCATGATTTTGGTATCCTATTTGATCAGAGAGCTAGTATAGAAGCTGTGGGTTATGTGGATTCCAACTATGCAGGGGACCTTGATTCTAGAAAGTCCATGACAGGCTATGTGTTTAGGTTTGCTAGTGGCCCAATTTGCTAGAACTCTACACTACAAGATGTAGTTGCTTTATCCACTACAGAAGCAGAATATATGGCGATGACAAAGGCAGGAAAAGAAGCTGTTTGGCTTAGTGGACTGGTTAATAAGCTTGGTTTCAAGCAAGATAGCATGGTGTTACATTGTGATAGTCAGAGTGCAATGCATTTGGCGAAGAATCAGGTATATCGTGCAAGAACAAAGCATATTGCTGTGCAGTATCACAAGATCAAAGAATAGGTTTCGTCTGGTGATATTTCTTTGTCGAAGATTCTCACTAGCAAGAATGCCTCTAATATGTTAACAAAGCCAGTCCCAACAGACAAGTTCAAGCACTGCTTGGACTTGATTGGTGTTTGCAGCTTATGAGCCCTTAAGGGCTAAGGTGGAGGCGATGGAGGAGTTTGCTCATGTAGCTTGATCAATTCAAGCCAAGGTGGAGATTTGTTGTTGTTGGGCCCATGTGGCTTGAATTGCCAAAGCCCAGTTCAGTCATCTAAACCAAATACAAGTTACAATAGGAAACCTCTTCTGCCGACTTTAACATATCAATATATATATATATATATATATTGTATTAAGTGCATCCATGTGAGAGAGTTATTCCTAAAAAAAAAAACCTAGTAGCAGCCACATAAGAAGAAGAATAATGTTTTCTTGTCTTGTGGGTGAGAGAGAGTTGGGGTGTATTTGGGATTTGAATTTCTTAAGAGTATTCTTGTGCACTATTGTATCTCCCTATTTTTATAGTGAAATTTCTCCGTCGTCTCCGTGGAGGTAGGCAGTTTGCCAAACCACATAAATTCTTGTGTTCTTTGTATGTGCTTGTTATTTAATTTCTGCTTATTTACTATTATTGATTTGAGTCCTGAGAAGCTATTTGCACAACAGTAATAAAAAGATGGGGCTAATAGTTCTACCCATCTTTTATGACGTGAATCCATATGTGGTGCAAAAACAGACAGAGACTTATGTAGAAGCGTTTGTTAAACATGAAAAACACTTCAAAAAGAATATTAAAAAAAAAAAAAAAGTGTTCACAAATGGCAAGCTGCTTTGAAAGATGTTTCTAATCTCTTTGGATGGTCTTTAGAGTACAGGTAATTGATCCTACTAAAAACATTATTTCCACTAAATATATATTGCCATTTGCCTAGAGTCACTAGAAAATTTTTTCTTAAAAAAAAATAAAAAAAAATAAAACTGGAATTATATCCTAACTATTCGTTCGGATGTGAATTTTAGCATTTGATATGACAACGAGGAGAGCGGTCCAATATTGGACTGTATACTTGCTATAATAAATATAATAATACAATAATGGGGTAGTTCTTTTATTTTATATTATATTTTATTAACACTAGTTAAAAACTAGTGCATTGCATAGTTTTAGTCATAAACATATAAAATAT
Source organism: Quercus suber (assembly GCF_002906115.3). Lineage (NCBI taxonomy): Eukaryota > Viridiplantae > Streptophyta > Magnoliopsida > Fagales > Fagaceae > Quercus > Quercus suber. The sequence goes on along the minus strand of NW_027070012.1, from coordinate 144,558 downwards.
AAATTTTGTTTGATAAATAATAATTATATGAATGATCAATTATATAAATCTTTGTGAATTTATGTTTGTTAATTAAATTGTGTAAACTTTTTGAGTTTTTATTGTTTTAATAAAATATTAATTACACATTAAATTACCTAAGATAAAAAAAAAATGTGTAATTTGTAAATTTTACTAAATTAAAACATAAATTATAATAAATAATCAAAAGACCAATCAATTATTCCAAGTCTTGGTAATAGATAAGATAATGGTTAATTTCATTTGATTCGATGTTGTATATTTCATTGACTTTTTTTAAAAATAAAATTTTAAATATTATTCAAGACAATATGTGTTCATAAATTTTACTCTAAATCTTGAACAAAGATGTAAAATTTGCATGATTTTGATCATGAAATTAGGTCAAGAAACTATAGAATATGTAATTTATTTGAGGAGAAATAACTAAAATAATGAGCATAGTTATATAACTTTATAATTCTAATATAATGTTAACTTTCATAATTCTAATCTAAGATATTAACAGTCTCACAATAATATTTGTAATTACTTGTAACAAAGTGTTTGCATATTGTAAGAGAAACACTCTGAAGATTTTGTGTTAAGCATTATATGATTCTCATCTTACTAATTTACCAAAATGCAAAGTTCAACACATAATGTACAAACTTGATACGTAAACAAAACAAGAGTTATGCTAATAAGTGCCCTTAGGACAATTGTTAACAATCTATTTTAGGAAAGTTTTGACACCACTTTTATGGAAAATGAAAAAAGCTGTCAAAACATTATTTGCTTTTTTTTTTTTTTTTCTTTTCCTATAAAAACTTTCTTTAAATGGATTGTTAACCAATACTTGAAGGTCATCCATTAGCATTTCCCACAAAACAAAATGCAAAACTCTTGATACAGAATTTTACTAACTCCATCACTCAAATCCATTACACATTACGCAACCCAAATCTCCATAAGAAACTAAAATTGTTTAAGAAATTGTAAGAGATTATTAAATAAATATGGGCTAACTTTGGTTAACACAAAACAAAGAGAGTGGGGCAAGGGGAAAAAAAAGGCACAAAAAAGAAGAAGAGAGAGATGGCTCACAATTTCTCCATTGGTAATGAAAGAGCATGCCAAAATGATATATCAAATATAAAATTGAAATTGAAATTTCAAATTAGATATTGTTTGTTTGTTTAGACCTCTTAAAAATAGATTAGTTTAATCAAATGAATTAGCCAAGTAGTTATTTAAGTTAATTATTCAGGTCTAGGTTAAACTCATGCATCCATATTACTTAGTACGGAAATATAAAGAAGACAGCAATATGATGACCCAAGAAAACCAATAAAACCAACTGTTTCAAGGTTAAAAATCAAGGGAGGATTTAACCTAGCTATCCTCAAGGTAAACAAATCCATTGTGATAAAATGGAAGATTACAATAGATTTAAACCCCAAATCTAAAGCTACCTAATGTTGAACTTACTAACACGACCACATGCAACTTCGAATCCACAAACTCTTCTATCTTAGATTTGTTGAACACAAACTCCCCGTTTGTGACTTTGAGATCCCACTCAAAGGTTTCAGATCATCGTTAGTAGTAGATCTTTATGCAACAACTTGTTGCTACCAATTCTTGATTGTAGATCTCTTGATCCAACAAATGCTTGTTGAGTTAAAAGATACAGAACCTATCAGATCTCACAAGAGTAACTCACAAGACTTTCAAGGGCTTCTAAAAAGTAATTAGGGTTTTCCTTTTATACCTTGTAGTGCTGGACTGAAACCCTAAACGTTTTCGCGGGCTTGGACCTAATTTAAATTCTACATAACTGACTTATCTGCGATTTTTGATCGGTTGAGTCTAATTTTCGATTAATTGAGCTTCACTGAAATTGAACTCTCCTTTCTGCAGCTTGAATGTTCTTGAATCTTGATTTGTACAATTTTGAGCAATGTTTAACACTTAATCTAGACATGTTTTGATCTCGGTTTGCCAACATGCATAAAAACAAGAATCCAAATATTTAATCCTAAACATTTAGAACTTAACAATCTCCCCCTTTGGCAATCTGTGACAAAACACACATAAACATGAATTGCTCAACTTAAGAACTAACCCAATTACAAAGTATTGCCTTATTTCAATTCTATCACAATTTGCTATCTATCCATTGCTAAAAATAGCCAGTAGTTGTGCAAAGAATTAGCCTGTAAATTCTTGAAACACTGAAAACAAACCATTAACACATGTGTGGAAAATACAGTGTAAATTAAAATCTAAAAAACTGAAATTGAATTCACAAAACATAATTAAGAGACAAATATCAAATGAAAACATAATCAATATCATCAACAAAGTATCAAAACATCAAACCACGTTTGAGAAATAAGAACACAAGATATCAACTATCAACAAAAAAAATATCTAAATACATAAAAATATATATCTCCCTCTAGCTATAAAAGCTATATCAACAAAAAAATATCAACAAAAGATATCAACTATCAACAAAAAATATCTAAATACATAAAAAATACATATCTCCTCCTAGCTATAAAAGCTACATCAACAAAAAGCTCTCCCCCTAAGTACAAGAGCTACTCATTATCTACCCCCCCCCCCCCCCTTTTGTTACGCATTGACAAAGGCAACTCCCCCCCCCCCTCTTTTGTTACGCATTGACAAAGGCAACCATCAAAAATTAGAATGTGGAGGTGGAAAAGCACTCTTATACTCAGTAAAATCCACTCTCAAAGCAGCATCCTAAGTAATGAGCTCATCCAAAAGTTGTTTGTGTGCTGCTTGAGTCATCATAAATGACTCCATCATAGCATGAAGAGAGAGAGGAGGAGGAATAGTAGACTCAGCATCACCAGTCTCAACATTTACCTCATCAACATCATCCTCAGCAACAGCAGCTGTAGGATCACAAGGAATCTCCTCAACAGGCATATCTTCAACAGTAGACTCTACTCATGGTCTCTTGGAAGAACCAACACTTGATTCAACCATCTTCTTTTGTGCTTGCCGCTATCTAAGAAAAGAAGATCCTATGGGTGCAGTGAGATGAACAGAATCAAAGGCAAGAAAATCCTCAAGCTCTAGATAAGCTAGGATTCCACTAATGAAAATAGGGAAGAAGAGACAATGCTTTCTAAACTTATTCCTATGTACTGCAAGGATGGTTTGAACAAAAATAGATGGAAAATAGAAGGAACCATCAGTACTAAGAGCATACACAAATACACATCTATCAATAGGAACAGTATGCACATGAGAGATAGGAAAGATATTGTGACATGCTATCCTAAACAACATGTAATTGTACTTAATTAACTCATGAGAGTTAAGTCTAGGTTCAGTTCCCCAAGTGACAGATCTTCACAAAATAGTGCAACTTGAAAGTTTCACAAAACAGAATCTTCACTCTCTTGTTTCATTTTTATTTTAATATGAAATTTGATTATTATAGTATTTATTTTGATTGTGCTCTTATATAGAATTATATATTTGATCATTCTAAAGAAAAAATAATGTGGCATTATTTTAATGGAAGATATAAATATAAAGGTTTTAGTGGGAATTCTAGTAGAATTTGAAGTACATTAACATATATATTAAAATAATGACATAGAAAATTGTACGCTTTCCAAAGCTTACATGGCACAATATTAAAATTAAGAGGTCAACAAAAAGTCAATGAATTTTTTTTTTTTTGGAGGAAATCATTTATTATTAAACTATATATTCTACCATTAAAAGAAAATGTAATGTATCTAGATTCTAATAAAAGATTTAAATATAGAATGAAATTTAATTTTAACTAAGAAATATATATATTAGAATTATGAGGTTTAAAATTGAAAGATTTCAAACGTTTATGTATCAAAATATTATGAGGTTAATCTAAAGTAAGAAACCTCTTCAATTATATATATAAAATTGTAAAGAGACATGCTTTATCTTTTGACTAAATTGAAAATTGCCTTCTCAAAATTTGGGGCAATTTTGATTTTGTTTTCCATATGACAACTTTTGGATTTGCTCCCTTCCGTCCTTATCCGTTAGAGAGGTTGCTATTAAATGTCACCTATGACTGTCATATGTGATAGTTTTTCTAGTCTATTGAGTTAGCAGAAGCTCTAACACTAGATTGTTGAACAAAAGACTGAATAAGAGAGCTTTTATTTAAAACTTAACTCTTTAAATTACAACACTTAAGACTTATGGAAAGCCTAATGTGGCTCCACGTATGACACAATTACAATACTCACTAACACCACACAGCAAAGCTACTGTAGAACACTTAGCTTTTACAAGACACACACCAACTCTTTAGACACCTATGTACTGACACTACACAATAGCTTTTACTTATTTCTCCACTTCACACTACTCACTTGGCCTATGACACACTTTACCTCACACACTTCACTTGTCTCTCACTTCATGTCACACACTACTTCACCTTACACACTAATTCACATTACCTCACTTCACACATGTCACAAGTCTCTCACAACTCATACCACAAGTGGGAGCCAAAGGTTCCTATTTATACAAGCATGAGGTCGGTTAAGCAACCAACATTGAAGCTTTTTGCTTCATCTAATTTCTATCACCAGAGTTGTAGTAGTTCTAGGCTTTATTTTATTATTATTTTAATATCTAGCCCTTTCTAAACTATTTGAAAATAGTGGCTGAGCTTAAACTAAGCTCTAGAGAATTCCGGAGAGAAGCAAATTGAGTGAAACTCTAGAAATTTCTAGAGACATGAGAGTTAGTGTTGATTTCTAACACTCCCCCTCAACACTGACTCTTTCTCAATTTTTCTTTGATAGTCACCTTGTAAAGTTGTTATTTACAACTATGTGTTTTGTTGGCTTATATTCCATGCCAAATTTGATTGTAATTTTATTCAATCTTTTGTACCCGGTATTTATTGTGGGATTTCATTGTAAGGGTTGTGTGATAGAGAGAGTAGTGTGAAGACTCAAGCATTTGAAAACTGAAGAAGTTTTTGCGGGCAGCTTGCAACTTAGCATCCCGCGAAGTATCTCATATGCCTTGCACATGCTAGAATGAGAAGAGTTAGGCCAGATGGAGACAGCTATATCTCGCGAGTGTCTCGCGGGTAAAGCCTTCCCATGAGACACCTACAAGACATTTTGTTCTGTCAGACTGGAGATACACACTTCTGTGCCTACACTATTTATACTCACATTACCCACAAATGTTGAGGAGTGCTTTTGAGAGAAAAATCCTAGCCAAACACCTTGAGAGTTAGAGATTGTTATACCTACAATCCTCTACACATTTGTTTTGGGAATTTCCTCAACTCCTACCTCTCCATTTCCATACCATTGAGAGGTTGATAGCTCAAACATTTACCACACCCTTTCAGAGTGTCAAGTGAAGTTTTGGTGCTGCTGGAAAGTATTGGAAGAAGCCAAGGATGGCAGATGCAACATGGAGTTTGTTGTAGAATCCGAAGAACTAGACAAGACACGGTTCCGAGAAGCTTTGTTGGAGTAGGAGTTTAGATGGCTTAGGTACATCAGGGTTTAGGTACACGATTCCGAGAAGGCTTGGAGGGTCTCTTGCTAACCCATGTATCCCAACTGATTATCTAGTGGATCGACTACTGCTTGAAGGGCGGCGGAGAGGTTTTTCACCGAGTTCTTTGGTTTCCTCTTCGATAAAATATCGGCGTGTTATCTTGTGTTTGCATCTTTCTTCCCTACTCTTTTACATTCCATTTTACTGCTGTGTTGCTTAGTTTATGGATTAGAGTAGCTTGTTTGTTTTTCCGCTCACATTTACACTATTCCGCACTTAGTATTAAGTTAGTGTAAACACATTTTTGAGCTTTCAATTGGTATTAGAGCGGGTACACTCGCTGTGGTGTAACTACTTGAGTGTGATCCTTGACCTCGTTTGAGATGAACTGGTCACAATCTTTAAATGTTCCACCATATTTTGATGGTAGTAATTATGCTTTTTCGAAAGTCCGAATGAGGGCATTTTTGTGTTCCATTGATGATACTGTTTGGGATGCGGTAGAAATAGGTTGCAATAGGCTGGAGGCCACTAAATCCACTTGGGATAAAGCAGCTCTTGCGGCAGCTAATGCTAATAGTAAAGCTTTGAATGCAATCTTTTGTGGTGTGTCTCCAGATGAATTTCACAGGATCTCTCACATGATAGTAGCTAAGGAAGCTTGGGAGATATTGGAGACCACTTATGAAGGAACAAAGAAAGTGAAGGATACAAAGTTTCAGATGCTTACCACCAAATTTGAAGAGCTTAAGATGGGAGATGATGAGTCCTTTGATTCCTTCTATGGGAAGCTCAACGAAATTGTGAGTGCGAAACTCAATCTTAGTGAGAAGATTGAGGATGCTAAGGTGGTGAGAAAAATTTTGAGGTCCCTACCAGAGAGTTTTCGAGCGAAAGTCACAGTTATAGAAGAAAGTAAAGACCTGGATGAAATTAAGATCCAAGAGCTCATTGAGTCTCTTCAGCTGTATGAGCTTGGACTGCCTTCTCATAAGACAAGTAAATCTCTTGCTCTTAAAACCATCACCAAAAAAATGGATGATTCCTCCAAAGAAGATGGAGTGGAAAAGGATGTAGCATTTCTTGCTAAAAACTTTCAAAAATTTCTAAAGATGAAGAACAGTGGGAAACTGTTCAGCATAGGAAAGTTCTCATCCTTTAAAGGTGATAGGAAGAAGTTTAAGAAAAAAGATGGAAAGGATTCCCAGTATCCTCAAGGCATTGTGTGTTATGAATGCAATGGCCATGGACATCTCAAGAAGGAGTGTCCCAACTATCTAAGAGGAAAGAGCAAGGCATATGCTACAACGCTTAGTGATTCGGACTCTTCAAATTCTGATTCTGAAGAGAGCTGTAATGGAGAAGGAAACTACTCCGCCTTTATGACTACTGCTCATGTTGAGTCCTTGGAAGACTTGAGTTTACTAGTGCAAGAACTTGGGGATCACAGTGATTAGGAATCCATGGGAATTGTGGAAGAATCAAATGCTGAAGAAGAAGAAGATGAAGATTCAACTAGTCTTCAAGAAAAGTACAATTCCCTACTTGAGAAGTCATAAGAATATACAAGGGTGGCCAAGGCAACTGTTAAAAAGATGAAGAAGGCATAGGAGGACTATAGAAGTCTCCTAGTACGATATAAGGAGGCCATATGCGAAATAGAGATGCTGAATAGAGAGCTGATGGAAGCCTACTCAAAGATAAAATTCCTTGAGCTTGAGGTGGTTCAAGCCTATGTTAAAGTAGAGCGAGTCTCATCCAAGAAGCTTGATGAAGTCCTCTCTCATCAAAAACCTTTCTCCGACAAAACTGGACTAGGATATACTGAAAAAAGTAGTTCAACTGTCAAAATCACCAAGGATGTGAAGTTTGTAGAAGCCAAAGAACCAGGAGCGGTTGCCTTTACACCTAGGAAAGTAGAGGATGAAAAGAAAAAGAATGTAGCTGATAAACGAGTGTTGAATAAGTCTCGTAATTAAACTGTGGTCAAGCCTAACGTTCAAGGGAAATCACCTCCAAACTTGCAAAGAGGTTCGAGAATTCAACATTTTAGTAATTTCTGTAGACTTCAAGGACGCACAAGACCAAATTGCCATAAGCTGAAGGCATTGAAGTATGCAAGTGTTCAAAGATCAAAAAGCCCTAAAAATGACAAAAGGAGTTGGGTTGGTGAGTAATCAAAAGGTCGAAATGGTGATTCCGGCGTGATGGACGTGATGAAAATGATCGATGCCTTCACCACTTGCTTGGAGAGCTTTACTAGACAGTTTGAAAGTCCTTACCTTCGTACCCATTCCTTTAGAAATATCACCCCAAACGCACGTGCTGTGTGGGTGAAAAGGGGTACTCATGCATAAGCATTTTAACATGTTCATGCATTAATTCTTTCGATGTTTAGGAACATTTACTCATGCATCTCTACATGTTTGTGTTGTTTTGTTTCATTTGCTTCTGGCTTTAGATCATTTCTTTTACAAGCTTTTGCTTTGTTTTTGTTTGTGTTCTGTTTTTGAGTATGTTCAAAAAATTCAAAAACCCATAAAAATTGAAAAATCTTCAAAAAGTTTGATCGCTTGCTCGGTGTATATCACATGTGAGTTTGGCCTAGTACCTTCGTACTAATGGCATAGTGCATTTATGAGCTTAGCTTGTTTTGTATGCACTTTTATCTGTGTGGAAGAAATCTTGAAAATTATGTGTGATTGTTATAAATAGATCTTCAAGCTTATCATGAATGACTGGTCAATAGCTTTGATGGTCTTGATACTTGCATAGACTTGTTCCTATATCTCTTCCCACCTTTTTTTTTTTTTTTTTTTTTTTTTAAAAGAGCTCACCAAATGTAAATCTCCAAATGAAAAAAGATATTAAGCTGCAAAAATCTGTCGCACATACTAGTATTTGACNACTGTCAAACATGATGACAGTGAAGCTTGATAGTTCCAACTATATAGTATGGAAATATCAAATCTCAATGGTGCTTGATACTTACTCTTTATTAGAGTTACTCGATGAAACTCAATCAATTCCAGAGAAGTTCCTCAAGGATCTTTCAGGATCTGTCACTAGAATCATCAATCCAGATTATTCAATCTGGAAGTCAAAAGAGAAAGCACTTCTTACTTTTGTCAGTTCTACATTGACACCTACAATTCTTGCTCTCACTGTGGGATGTCACTCAGCAATAGAGGTTTGGAAGGTTCTTGAAAATCGTTTTTCTTCAATCTCAAGATCACACATTATGAATCTGAAAGGAGAACTTCACAATATTAGGAAAGGCTGTGATTCTGTTGATGTGTATCTTCAGAAGATCAAAGTTGTGAGGGATAAGTTGATGGCAGTTGGAGTACTTCTTGATGATGAAGAGTTGCTCCACATAGCCATCAAAGGCCTTCCCAAAGATTACAATGCATTCAGATCTGCCATACGTACAAGGAGTACACCAGTGAGTTTTGATGAACTTACCACTTTGCTTGGTTCAGAAGAAGAATCTTTGAATGACTCAAATAATGTTAAAGAAACCTTTGCTATGGCTGTGAATGCTACACCTAGATCTGGTGGTAATGGTGGTTATAATCATTACAATAATAGAGGTAGAGGAAGGAATAACAATAGAGGAAGAGGTAATGGTGGTGGTAGAGGTTTCAATGCCTTTCCACAACAGCAATACTCACCATACTCTTCAAATCAAAATCAGGCCAATCAGTTTTCCTCATCTTCACAGTTTCAAGGCTTGAAGAATGATAGACCTTCATGTCAAATATGTGGAAAGAATGGCCATACAACCATTGACTGCTATCATCGCATGGACTATGCATACCAAGGGAAGCATCCTCCCACAAAATTAGTTGCTATGGCAACAGCTTCAAATGCTGCAATCACTCAAGAGCAACCATGGTTAGCTGACAGTGCTGCTACGGATCATGTCACATCCAGCCTCAATGCACTGTCTTTCCCAAAGCCTTACACTGGACAAGACCACCTAACTGTTGGTAATGGCCAAAACCTTCCTATCACTCACACAGGTAAAGTTCAATTTCCCACTCAAAACTCATCTTTACATCTCAATAATGTCCTTAGGGTTCCTTCAATTGCTTCAAATCGAGCTTCTGTTCACAAACTCTGCCATGATAACCATTGTTACTACTATTTTGATGAGAATCTTTTATCTGTTCAGGCCTTGGGCATGGGGAAGGTGCTTTACCAGGGCAAGAGTGAACAGGGTGTATACCCTATCTACTCTAGTAAAGCTCCTACTTTGTCATTACCTTCTAGAGTCTGCAACCATGTTGTTTCCCCTCCTTTAGTCTGCAACCATGTTGCTTCCACTTCTTCATCTTGGGAATTATGGCACAATAGGCTTGGACATCCACATGCTCAAGTCTTGCACACTCTTTTCCCTATGCTTAAGAGTTCTTTGAATAAATGTAATAGTGTTGTCTCTTGTACACACTGTCTTAGTGGTAAAATTCATAGACTTCTCTTTCCTAATTCTCAATTTGCTGCACATTCACCACTAGAATTGGTACACTCTGATGTATGGGGTCCTGCTCCTGTTTCTTCTATCAATAAATTCAGGTATTATGTGTTATTTGTTGATCATTACACTCGCTTTACTTGGATTTACTTTCTCCAGCATAAATCTGAGGCCTTTTCTGTCTTTGTTAAATTCAAATCCATGGCTGAAACTTAGTTTTCCTCTAAACTTAAAATTCTGAGATCAGATGGGGGTGGTGAGTATGTTTCTAAAGAATTTGAAACTTACTTATCTCTCCATGGTATTATTCATCAACTCTCATGTCCATATACTCCACAGCAAAATGGTCTAGTGGAAAGAAAACATAGACATATCATAGAAACCTCAATTACCTTGCTGTCTAAAGCCTCTCTTCCTTTTCAATACTGGTCTTATGCAGCCCAAATTGCTGTTTTCCTCATCAATTTACTACCTACTGCCACTCTTCAATTCCACTCACCCTACTTTCTGTTATATCACTCTAAACCTGATTTAAACCAACTCAAAATTTTTGGGTGTGCTTGTTATCCTCTTCTAAGACCTTACACCTTACACAAGCTTGAACCCAGAACCAAGGAATGTATTTTCTTAGGTTACTCTTCTGTTTCAAAGGGCTACTTATGCTTTGATCCAATTGCAAACTCTATGTACCTTTCTAGACATGTTTTGTTTAATGAGTCAAAATTCCCTTTTCCTACACTCACTCCTACTCCACAGTCACTTGTCACTTCTAAATCTTCTCCAATTTGGTTATCCAATTTCCTGTTCTTGCATTCCCTTAATCAAACTTCTATTTTAGGGCCTCCTCCAAATTCTGTCCCTTTTGCCACATCCTCTATCCCTTCCTCCCTTGATCACTCTTTTCACAGTGATCACTCCCCAAATCCTTCCCATACTTCCTCATATCATAATACTCCACCAACTCACTCTCCTTCACTGGTTGCTTCTGCTCCTTCTAGTCCTCCACCTTCCATACCCAATGTTCCTGTTAACCTTCATCCTATGCAAACTAGGTCCAAGAATGGTATATCCAAGCCTAAACTCTGCTATAAAGCTACCCTTGACTACAACTTCACAGAACCTTCCACTTTCAAAATAGCCTCTTCCTATCCAAATTGGTGCAAGGCTATGGATGCTGAGTTTGATGCATTGCAGAAGCAGCAAACTTGGGTGCTTGTTCCTCCTTCTCCCCATTTTAATCTAGTAGGATACAAATGGGTCTATAAATTGAAACTTAACAGTAATGGTTCCATTGCTCGGTATAAAGCTAGGCTGGTTGCCAAAGGATTTCATCAGCAGCCTGGAATTGATTTCACTGAGACCTTTAATCCAGTTGTTAAACCAGCTACTGTCAGGTTGGTCTTGGCAATTGCAGTTAGTTTAAACTGGTCCATTAGGCAATTGGATGTTTCCAATGCATTTCTCCATGGCTATCTCAAGGAGGAAGTTTATATGCAGCAGCCACAGGGTTATGTTGATCAGTCTAGACCTCTTTATGTTTGCAAATTGCTCAAGTCCCTTTATGGATTGAAGCAGGCTCCAAGGGCATGGTTTGAGAGGTTCACTTCTCAGTTACTTCATCTTGGTTTTGTGGCTTCCTTGGTAGACTCATCACTCTTTGTTTATCACTTAGGCTCTATCATTCTCTATCTACTTTTGTATGTTGATGATATCATCATCACTGGCAATGCTTCCTCTCAGATTGCCAATCTTATCTCAGCTCTCAGTGCTACTTTTGATCTCAAGGACCTTGGCCCTCTCAGTTACTTTCTGGGCATTCAAATTTCTCCTACCAAGTATGGTCTAACCCTGTCACAAACCAAGTATGCATCTGATGTTCTTCATCGGTTTAACATGCATAATTCTAAGCCTACTAAAACACCATGTTGTCCTGCTACTAGACTTACCCCTGATTCTGGTTTTCGCCTATCTGATCCTTCTACATATCGAAGCATGGTTGGTGCTCTTCAATATCTCACCTTTACTAGACCTGATTTGGCCTTCAGTGTTCATCAATTATGTCAGTTCATGCAATTTCCTACCACTACTCATCTGGAGGCTGCCAAGAGAGTTCTACGATATGTGAGGGGTACACTTTCCCATGGGATTTATTTTTCTCGAGGGCCTCTTACTTTCACTGCCTTCACAGATGCTGATTGGGCTGGTGATCCCTTTGATAGGAAATCAACTACTGGATTTATGGTGTTTCTAGGTCCTAATCCTATTTCTTGGTCTTCCAAGAAACAACCTACAGTTTCCAGATCTTCCACAGAGGCAGAATATAGAGCACTTGCCACCACTGCTGCTGAACTCTCATGGCTTAGGCAATTATTTCGTGATTTGCTTCTGTTTCTACATCATGTTCCAGTTCTATGGTGTGACAATGTGTTTGCCATTGCACTTGCTTCAAATCCAGTTTTTCATGCTAGGACCAAGCATGTTGAAGTTGATTTTCATTTTGTCCGAGAACGAGTTCTTCGCAAGGATCTAGCCATTTCCTTTATTTCTGGCAAGGATAATCTTGCTGACATATTTACTAAACCCTTACCTGGTCCTTTGTTTCTCTTCTTTCGTGACAAACTCATGCCTCGTGCCTCTCCCATTCGTTTGAGAGGGGATGATAAAGATGGAGAAACAGAGCACACTTGCAGTCCAAAGAAGGAAGACAGTTAAACAAGTTCTCACGTGATGAGTCCACGCACGTGCAAGATATTTAACCAAAACTGTGTCGTTTCTGTATGGAGGAGAGTTAGTTATGACACGTGTAGTTCTGGTATAGCACGAGTCAGTTGAGGATCCAAACAGAATCAAGCTCCAGCTGCTGTGGTGGGAAAGTCTGTTAGAAGTTAGTTAGTACTGTTAGAAATATCTTGATTCTATCTATTTTCTGTTAATGCTTATATATAGGAGGTGGATGTATAATATTGATTCATTGAGTAAATAACCAGAATTAGTTCTTTTCTCTCAAGAGTTCTCTTCAATTCTCTCTCTCTATTTCTCTCTTCGTTCTCTCTTCTCTTCTCTGTTTCTTTCATACAATTCTTTTACTGTGCTGTGTTTGAATCAAAGATCAGTGTGATCAGTTTTGTGAAACTTGCTTGTTTCTTCATCTGCAAGGTGTCTATTCTTTCTTTCAGCCATACCATTTTGCTGTGGAGTTCCTGGACAAGTAAATTGTCGTCGTATGTTGCACTCTTGTAGATACTTGCAAAATTCATCTGAAGTATACTCTCCCCCATTATCCTTACGTAGACATTTAATCTTTCTTCCAATTTCTTTTTCAATTTTCCTTTGGAACTCCTTAAATTTTGACAAAGTCTCAGATTTTTCTTTCATAAAGAAAACCCATACGTACCTTGAAAAATCCTCGATGAAAGTCACCATGTAGTGCATCCCACTGATTGACGCTTGCTTTATAGGTCCAAAGACATCCGAATGGATCAAATCTAGTGGCTCCTTTGCTCTGAACATTGACTCTTGATACGGCAATTGATGTGCCTTCCTGTATTGGCACCCAGCACAAACTGTGTCTTCTCGACACTCCAATTGAGGTAGACCCTTGAGCATAGACTTGCTCATCATCACCTTTAATTTATGGTAGCTAACGTGCCCCAATCTTGCAAGCCAAAGATCTGTAGTTTCATTCTTTCGAGTTTTATCCACATAGATTGATTCTGCTGACATCACATACACGAAGTCCACTCGTTTGGCTTCCATGGTTGGTGTACCAATAACTATTACCTCCTTGTACACCTTAACATCTTCAGGAAGGACCAAACAAAAGCCAATTACCTTTGCGTGACTGAAAGTAGATTTTTCTTCACTCCAGGCACATTATATACTTTCTTCAAAGGTACTTGCTTATCGTTGCTGCTGCGAGGGGTGATTACTGTCTCACCAATGTGTGCTATTGGCAATCTTGTATTATCAGTTGTTACTACCATCTTCCCTCCTTTATACTTGGACACGTTTTGCAATTTCTCCTTGTCGCCAGTCATAAGGTTTGCGCATCCTGAGTCGACAACCAATGCCTTTTGTAATTTTCTTGATTGTGATTGACCACTGCAAGTGCCTTCTCTTCATCTTCTTCCACGATGGAGGCTGCTAATTTCTCTTCTTCTTTAAGAGGCTCTGTCACAGCAAAAGATGCTTCAACAACCCATTCCCCTTCACTATCATCTTCTAGGTTGTTGAACGTTACTGTATTTCCTTAAGCTGTTCTCCACTTGAATTGATAGTCTTGTGCAAAGTGGCCCATTTTTCCACACTTGAAACACTTGACATTACGGCTTTTGGGACTAATGGATCGTTGATCATTATTGTCGCGACTTCCTCAAGCTCCTCGATCTTGAGAGCTCTCTTTATCTTCTCTATCTTCATTATTCTTATTCTTAGAACCTACATTAAATCTTCTCTTGGGTCGGTCTTTATAGTGACCGCTAAAGAATGCCTCGTCGTCACTCTTAAGTGAGACCCCCAACCATTTGCTTGACCAATGCTTCTTGGTCAGCTAGCAAATTTTCCAACTCTACTAATGATGGTTGGACAGGCCAACCTTAAAAGGCAGCTACAAAACTTCTATATTCAGGTCTCAACCCATGAATGATTATCCTTCTCATTCTTGAATCAAAAATATTTGATGCAAGATCTAATTCAGAGATTTTGCAACAAAGAGACTTTACCTTGGTGAAGTATTGCGTGATCATCATATCTCGTTGTGCCACTGACATTAGCTCGTTCTCAAGCAATTGTAGCCTTACATCAGTCTTCTTTAAAAATAGTGTTGAAAAGGTGTCCCATGCTTCCTTTGGTGTGTTTACATGCCTGATGTGCTCCAATATCTCTTCCTCGATGCTTGTCTTAATTGCAAACAAAGCCTTCCCGGCTTTAATCTTCCATTTTCGCAAAGCTTCGGCATTCTCAAGAGGTGTGGTTTTGCCACCAGCCATGATCTCCCACAAATCTTGCCCTTGCAAGTATGACTCCATACAAGTCGACCATGTGTTGTAATTCTAGTTATTGAGCCTTCTAATGCTATCGACAGTTTGGAGGTTCGCCATCACAACTTGGTGAAATCTCTCACTCTACCAAATAAGCTTGGTCCTAGACCATGAGCTTTACAATCCTAGACTGTACACGAGCAGAATGAACACCTCCAAAAATATTATCCTAGACACCACAAACACGGTACCTGACCACCTCGCTCTAATACCAGATTGTTCAGTTAGCAGAAGCTCTGACACTAGATTGTTGAACAAAAAACTGAACAAGAGAGCTTTTATTTAAAACTTGACTCTTTAAATTACAACACTTAAGACTTATGGAAAGCCTAGGGCTGTACACAGTGCGATGCGGCAGGTTTTTGGGGGCTTTTTTGCACCACTCCTATAGGGTGCGATTTCCCTCAACCCTGACCACACCTCACTTGTGGGGAGGTCAAAACCAGTCTACACAAGGTGCGATGCACCATTCCGATTCAGTGCAGTTAGTTCGATTAAAAAACAACCCAAATATTTTTTAAAAAAAAATTCTCAATCCACATCAAACAACCTATACAGAATTATCAAACAATCCAAATATTCATTAAAAAAAAAAAAAAACAAACATATTCACAATATTTCTCAAATTCCCACGCAAAATATCTCAAATAAATTCAAAATCTTTCTAAAAAGCATAGTAAGGCAAAGCATAGTTACTAGTTAGTATCTTAGGTCTCGAGCATCAAATAAATTACATACCTAATAGCAAGGAGAAGCATAGTAGCCTAGGTATTGACCACCAAAACCTTCTCTTAAAACTTCCAAAGAATAGCTATGAGAAATAGGAGAGAGGAGAGGAAGATGCTTAGAAAGTGGTCCGAATGGAGGCATTGAGCAGTAGAGGATGTTGGCTATGAGTGGTGAAGGCTAAGGAGAGAGAGAGAGAGAGAGAGAGAGAGAGAGAGAGAGAGAGAGAGAGCGAGAGGCTATGACCTGTGAGAAGAGAGAGAACGAGAGGCTATTTGATATAAATGGGGGAAATAAGAAATTTAACCTAACAGAAAATGACGTCTTTCATAGTTTTTAACTTTGTTTTTTTTTAAATCCAAAACGATGTCGTTTTAGTATCATAAATTAAAAAACAAAACCCAAAATGACTTCATTTTATTACGTGTAAAACAACTTAACCTTAACTTCAATTTATTTTTCTTCTTTCTTCAGATCAGTCACCGCTCTCTCTCTCTTGTCCTTTTCTTCTCGAAACTTTCTCTATGCCATTGAAACACATACACACACACACACACACACATATAGGCAGTTCATAAAAAAAAAATTAAAAAAAATAATAAAAAAAGGCGGTGTTGTGCAGTTTTCATTGGTTGGCAAAACCCACCACCGCTCGCCACATTTGGTGGCTTCGGTACTAGGAAAACGCTGTCGATCACTGCACCGGACACCTGCGGTGGAGCTCTGAGGTGGGCAGCTCAATGCAATGAGGGGTGGTTCCATCAGTGGCGGGCGGTGGCTGAACAAGCCTAGGAAAGTCTAATGTGGCTCCACGTATGACACAATTACAATACTCACTAACACCACACGGCAAAGCTACTGTAGCACACTTAGCTTTTACAAGACACACACCGACTCTCTAGACACCTATGTACTGACACTACACAATAGCTTTTACTTATTTCTCCACTTCACACTACTCACTTGGCCTATGACACACTTCACCTCATACACTTCACTTGTCTCTCACTTCACGTCACACTACTTCACCTTACACACTACTTCACATTACCTCACTTCACACAATGCCATGGAATTCGATTGTGCTACATCACTTATCTATTCTAGAAAAAAATTAAAATATTCTTTTAAAATAAAAAATATTATATAACAAATAAAAATTAAAGAAAATTTTTTCTTAATTAACACTATTTTCTCGACATCCTCGTCTCTACTGTTCTTTCTTCCCACACCTCTTCCCCCACTTTTTTGTTGATCAAAGGTGATGAAATGTGGTTGCCGAAATTCTTGTGGTCGGTTTCGATTTGTTGTAGACAACCTTGAAGACGTTGATCTTGCCGTTGAAGAGGGTCTCAAGGTTGGTGTCTAAAGATCATGAATCTCACCTCAATGGATCAAAATTTTAAAATTTGAGGAGACAAAATTAAAAATTTTCAAAACTCTAAAAGTGTAATTTGCAATTTTATATTTCTCTTTTCTAATATAAAACATCGGAACTCATCTTATTGCACTCAAATTTTGTTTTTATGCTAAATACCTCTCATTTTAGTTTCATTTTGGATTGCGTTTGCATGATATTCAGCTTTAAAGGAAGCAACGTGGATCCTTCACCTTCTGCCAGCATGAGAAGATGACTCAAAATAGTAATTTAGAATAAATAGACACCGTTGCATTCCTGGGAAATGAGTATCTTTTTTGGGAGTTAACTAGGGTAGTGATTACTTGAGAAGTTTAGTTAATTGATTCCATTCCAACCTAGATATAAAAAAGAAAGGACCATTTGCGCACCTACTCTTTCAAAAATTAAGTTAGATAAGTTTAAAAAATGAGTTATTTATTTATTGGTAGAAAATAAAAAGGAGTTATTGACTTGACTGAAAAATAGTGCAAATGAATATAATTATTGATAGGGGTAATTCTGTGGTTTTGATAAAGTTGTCCGTGTTAGGTGGAAGTGACGGTCCTAATAAACCCGTCAACATTGCTTGCACGTTCACGGCCTAACAACAAAGTGAAAGTCGACGGTTCCACCTCAAAGCTGACGGGTGCACCCTAAAGACAACAAACATCTGAATGAGAGGACTAGAATATGTTGACGGGATATGAAGCTGACGGGGGAAAGCTGAAGAGGATAAGCGAGCCTTTGACGAGGCTAATATGGCTTGGCCTCTACACATAAGCATATGAAGAAATATCTTGTGCCCCACGCTTACCCTAAGCAAAAGAGTCCTATAAGGAAAAGATCTCATAAGATAGGCAAATTAAAGAAGATTTCTCCCACAAGGAAAGAACTTCTGAGCCAAGAAACGAATATCAACCCCATGCTACTAGAAAAACCCCAAGACCCTCACTAACCAAAGTACGCATAATTCCCCAGCTCTGACACTTTAGAGTTGTGAAAGTTCTCTGACTTAACCTTCGGAGGGTCTTTGGCCGATACCACATTGGTACTCTCCTAGGGTTTTCTTTGTTTTTGGTTTTGCAGGTATTGTCTCAAGCACGTGCGTATTGTGTGACTTACTGACGATTTTCAATATCATCAATTATGAAAATAAAAATAAATAAATAAATAAATAAAGAAGAAGAAAGACTAAAAAGGGAACTTGACTAAGTCTAAGGCATAGTTAGAATGGTGCCATTTTATTTTTAGGGCGGTCATAAAGAAACTTAAATTATACAAAATCTAATAAAAACAAAATTTCATTTATTGACCAAAAATACACACACAAGTACATAAGTCTTATAATTTCTTTCTACGAGTTATTTTATTTTGAAATCGTTACATAATAGTTTCATTATCAATGCTACAAATTACATCTTTTTCAAAATTTTAGTTCAATAAAAAAAAATGGGCATTTTCTTTTTGTTTGTAAGAGACTAACATATGTCAAATTTCATGTAAATAAGATGTTATCTGGCTACAAACTTAATTGTAGCCTAAGACTACAACTCTTACTAAACAAATTAACATGGCTACATATTTTGAAAATATAACCATTGAATTGCATATTCTTTATATTCTTAAACATATGTCAAATTTCATGCAAATAAGATATTATTTATTATTTGATCCATAACTTATTTTTATGTATAATTTTAGACTTCAAAAACTCAAAATTTAAACATTTAATTGATAACATAGCTATTGATCTTTGTTTTTTTTTTTTTTTTTTTTTTTTGAAATTTTGCAAGCATGGAGGATATAAGAAGAAAAACTAATCCAATCCTATAAAAAAATATATATTGAGTGGAGTTGTAGCCTTAATTTACTACCAAGTTTATAGCCAAATTTTGTCCGAAGTTTAATTATGTAGTTGGGCCTAAAAAAATTTAAGACAGTCACAAATTTTTTTTTTAGGGTAAAAAGATCATAAAAAATTTTTAAATTTATATATAATAATAATAATACTTTTTTGGGTCAAGTTCGTCTTGTGACCACTGTACTATGCCTTCAACGTGGAGCTGCCTCTGAATTCCAGGGGACAAAATTAAAATTTCTCTAAACATTAAAATTGTAATTATTTGCAATTAAATCTTTATCTTTTCTAATACGAAACATTGGCACTCATCTTATTGCACTCAAATTTTGCTTTTATGCTAATAATATCTCATTTCAGTTTCATTTTGATTACATTTGCATGATATTCAGCTTTGCAGGAAGCAAGGTGGATCCCGCACCTTCATTACACGTGAGAAGTTATGAATAATCACATCAATTAAATAGATTCTTAAAAAAAAAAAAATCAATTAAATAGGTTTAACTATAAAAAAATTTTAAAAATCCCCATCCGTCCACTTCTTCTTTTTTTCTTTTTTCTTTTTTTTAATTCTTAAAAAATAAAAAATAAAATCCCAAGTAAAATTCGAATCCCACTTCTAGGGGTGTCAATTCGGGTTAACGTGTCGGGTCGAGATAGAGGTATTCGACTAAATGGCTCAACCCTAACCCGACCCATTTAATAATCGTGTCATGATCCTTCAACCCTAACCCGATCTGTTAATAAGGCGGGTTGACCTGACCCAATCCATTTGACACGCTTAATAAACGAGTCATGTTATGTTGATATGAATGTAATACAACTCATTTCAATCTACATAATATTAAATATAACATCCATCGAAATAATTTAGGGTTTGTAGGGTTTAGAATCTAGGGTTTGTAAAGTTTCAATTTCTAATTATATCCTTTGTAAGTTTTTGTAATTACTCACTTTTCTTTTTAAATTTAAAATATATGTTAGATATAAAAGGTATTTGACAAATTTAAAATAAAATAAATATTTATTTGTTATACGAGTTAAACGGGTTGTGTTAAGTGAGTCATTTTGAGTTGATACAAATAAATTGGCGTGTCAAATGTGTCTATTGCAGGTTATACAAGTTGACCCGCTTATGACACGTTTTTTATCGTGTCGCTTTCGGGTCGATCTATTTAGGACCCAAACCCATTAAGGCCCAACCCTAACCCAGAAAAACCTGTGTCGGGTTCGTGTTATGTTCGCGGGTTGGATCAAACATTGACACCCCTACCCACTTCGAAATTCAAATACACTCCTAAGCAGTTACCTAAACTCAAATCTTATCCACTAGCCAACAGTTTCACTCCATATTCCAAACTTAAAACCACGATGATTTTTCCTTTTACCACTCTTAAATTTGTTTTTGTGGTTCTACAGAATTTCACTACTAGGTAAGAGGGATACTCTACTTATTTCTCCAATTTCTTTTTTTTTTTTTTTTTTTTTGGGTATTTATGTTTCTAACGACAATTGTTTTTTTGGATAAATAATCCCGGTTAATTATTGATGTATTCTGTCTTGATCGATGCGATTCTCAATCATTTTTTTATTTAATTATTTTACTTAGTCTCGGACTCTCGGGTAATCGGGTTAGATGAATTTTTCTTCCCATGAACTAGTACAGTTGTTTTCAAGTCTTCGTACTTGGGGTGTGAGGCAATGGTTGCATTTGAAGATGTTATGGTCCTTGGAGAGCCTCCGGCTGGACCTATTAGAATTTGGTGAAAATTGTGGAAAAGTCAAACATGAAACAGTTATAGATCTCAAGGAAAAATGAGGAAAACCACATAAAGGAATTGGATAACTATTTATTGGAGAGTGATGATTGAAAGTGAGTTTGATTTCGTTACCCATAATCAAGCACTTCGGATAAACATCATCAAAAATAACTTTGATGTTCTTGATTTGTTAACTTTTTTTTTTTTTTT
>NW_027070012.1:67431-122331 GCF_002906115.3 Quercus suber | reverse complement strand
ATTGAAGCTTCATTCTAGACTAAGGACTATTCCACGCTTGATACACACACACAACACACATGCCTAATGTTCAATGAATGCCTTATTCATTTGTTCGATTGTACTTGTTTAAATGTGATGTGTGTGAGCTCAACTTTATATGGATCAATCCAAAAAGATTTTTGATCATTTTATATGTTTTTGGAAGTGATTTTTATCACTATTTGTGTTCTTGTTTAATGCTTACATTGTTTTACAGTGTTTAAACATGTTTTGTGTTGAAAAACAAGTGTCAGAATTTTTGGCGACTTGTTTTGGCGACTTGACCAGTCGCGAGTTACAGTCGCGAGTTTTGGTGACTCGTTTTGGCGACTTGCCCAGTCGCGAGCCCAGTCGCGAGTTCATCCAGAAACTTTGGCGACTCACTCGCGACTCGCCCAGTCGCGAAATGCCCAGAAACAGCTTTTTAGAGGGCTTTTCGTCTGAAACTTGTTTTTAACCTCTCCCATCCTCTTTTAAACCCCTCTTTCAATATTTTTACATCAAAACCCAACCAATTTGAATGGTTTTTCATTTCTTTAACATCTCTAAGGTAATTTTAAACTCTTTTCATTGATTTGGATCCTTGGATTATGTTTTAATGAGTTTTGTGCTCTTGGTTGAGATTTTCATCATAGGGGTTGGAAAAACCTGATTTTTGTCAAATTTTTGCATGGGTTTGGTTTCTTTTGATGATTCTCTTTGGTTGTTGGCCCACTTATGGCAAAAAGAACATGTATTAAGGGTGAATTTCATGATGTCCATGCATTGTTTCATATTGTTCTTCATAGTGTGCATGCTAGGTGTTTGATAAAATGCCTCTTACGCATTTTCTCACTTGTTTGGACTCCAATGAATATCAAACTTTGGGGTTTCTCATGTTTCCTCATTAGGAACATGTTTGGTTCTTTGGTTGTGTATTTAACACACCTTGCCCCACATGTGCATTCTCCATGCATTGGTCATGCATTGCACTTTGTCACCTCTTGCACACACCTTGCTACCCTTGTCATGCATTGGTTCATATATTGTTTCTTCATCCTAGCATATCATGTCTTAGGATTGAGCTTCATTTTCTCATTCATCTCACACCCCTCATGCATTATTGCACCCCTCCTGCATAATTATCATTATTCATACCTTCATCTCTTGCCCTCTTTTCTTCTTAACCCCTTTGCCTATTCGTGTCAAAAAGGGGGAGAGTATACTCTAGAGTAGTATACCGAAAAGTTTTGTCATTTCTATATGACTCTTGTGCACATTCTTAGGAGGAGAAATTCCATTTCCCATGCACATTCGTAGAGGGAGAGATATTCCATAAGGGAGTTGCATATACCAAGAGGGAGAAGACTTTGTTTGGTCAAGTTGCTCACATGTTTCACATCATGATTACTTGATCGCAATTTACTTGTTACATTATATTTGTCCATTTATTACTTGCTTTACCTTGAGGGTCTAATGTGTTTTGTGCAAGTGTTTCAAGTTACAGGTATATATGTTCAAAGTTCATCACAGCTCCTATGATTCATGATAAGGGGAGTGATATGATAGGGAAGTATTTTATAGTTTGTTATGTTGTTGGTTTGTACCCATTATTGCTTTTGTAAGTTTTGAGGGTTGTTTCTTATTCTTATGCACTGTTTGTAGGCTTGTATGGTTTGTGCCATGTATTTGCAAAACTTTGCATATGCAGCCTTTGTGCTTTGTGTTTTGGTACTTGTTAATACCTTGCATTATCTTAAGTACAACACCCTTGTACCCGTGTAGGATTGTTCCTAGATGCATATATGTTTGTATGCATTGGTTGAGTGTTGGACTTGCAAATGATTCTCTTCAATTGAGTTTATCATTTTTGCATGTCCGGATGTTCATTCCTTGTGTGGATGAACATAGTAATCACTTTTGCTGAAGTGACTACTGGTGTTGATCTTGCCATGAATTATTGCTTTTATGCCTATGTTTATTTTTGCTTGATCATGCTTATTTTGCTCCATATGCATATTAAGTTTTCTGCATACAATGATATTGCTATGTTATTGTGTTTCAAGAGTTACTTATTCATATGTTCAAGAGCTTTACAGAATTTAGAGTTAGGTGTGAGTGAGTTTTCCAACTGTTCCCAACTCACGTTTAAGTCTAGAGTCTGTTGTAGGGTTTTGTCACGGAATAGCCAAAGGGGGAGATTGTAAGGTTGAATTTAATCAACCATTTAATTGGCTTTATTCCGTGACCAATTTGCTTGTAATTTAGCACTTAGCAACCCTGTATTTAGGTGGGAAAATTGTAAGGGTAGTATGTGAGAAGATGTGAAGAAAAGCTCAAGAGTGTGCAAGAAAAACAGAGGCTCGCGGCTAGGGCTCGCGAGTGGATCGTGACTGGCAAGTCGCTAAAGGCTGGCACGTGAGAGGCACACTGGGAAGCTGAAGGGTCGCACCAGCTGTTACGCTACAGGACAAAAGTTCCAGTCTGGTCAGGCCGTTACGTCGCGACTTGAACTCGTGACTTGGATAAGCCGCGAGACCAAGTCGTTAACTTACCCTGTTTGACAAAAACTGACGTTTTGCATTCCCTTCTCACCTTACTATATATACACCCTTATATCCATCATATTGAGAGAGCTTCCAGATAGAATTTTGTGAGAGAAAACCCTAGAGAAAAACAAGATTACCTCATCCCCAATCTTCATCTAAAGAGACTCTACAAATTCCTCTACTCTCTTCCTCTCCATTGTCATACCCTTGAGAGGTCATTTACCAAACCCTTATCTCACCACACCCACGTCTGAGAGAATGTCCATTTGGTGCTTTGGGAAGCAGTTTGGAAAGGAACCAATATACATTGGTTGATGCTATGGTCAAGTAGCGGAATCCGGCAAGCTAAAGAAGAAATAGGTTCGGCGTAACCTCGTTGGAGCAAGAAGCTTGGAGGGCTTAGGTACTTGGGTAGATTAGGCTTGGAGGGTCTTCTGTTGTTCATGTATCCCAACTATATTCTTTAGTGGATTTTATCACCACTTGGAGGGCGGCGGAGAGGTTTTACACCGAGAACTTCGGTTTCCTCTTCGATAACACATCGTGTGTTGTCCGTGTGTTTGCATCTCTCTTTCCTTTATCTTTGCCTTATATTTACTGCTGTGGATGTGTTTATATTTGGCTTAGATTGTTTTATCAATTCTGTTATAAGCTTGTTATCATATTCCGCACATTAATTGTTTGATATAAAGCTTGAATTGGTATTTTGTATCTGGGGGTCTAAACGTTCAAGGATGTTTCATACCCATATTGAACTTTCAGAAATAATTTAAGGTTTGTAGGGTTTAGAATCTAGGGTTTGTAAAGTTTCAATTTCTAATTATATCCTTTGTAAGTTTTTGTAATTACTCACTTTTCTTTTTAAATTTAAAATACATGTTGGATATAAAAGGTATTTGACAAATCTAAAATAAAATAAATATTTATTTGTTATACAAGTTAAACGGGTTGTGTTAAGTGAGTCATTTTGAGTTGATACAAATAAATTGGTGTGTCAAACGTGTCTATTGCAGGTTACACAAGTTGACCCGCTTATGACACGTTTCTTATCGTGTCGCTTTTGGGTCGATCTATTTAGAACCCAAACTCATTAAGGCCCAACCCTAACCCAGAAAAACCTATGTCGGGTTCGTGTTATGTTCGCGGGTTGGATCAAACATTGACACCCCTACCCACTTCGAAATTCAAATACACTTCTAAGCGGTTACCTAAACTCAAATCTTATCCACTAACCAACAGTTTCACTCCATATTCCAAACTTAAAACCACGATGATTTTGCCTTTTACCACTCTTAAATTTGTTTTTGTGGTTCTACAGAATTTCACTACTAGGTAAGAGGGATACTCTACTTATTTCTCCAATTTCTTTCTTCTTCTTCTTTTTTTTGGGTATTTATGTTTCTAACAACAATTGATTTTTTGGATAAATAATCCCGATTAATTATTGATGTATTCTGTCTTGATCGATGCGATTCTCAATCATTTTTTTATTTAATTATTTTACTTAGTCTCAGACTCTCGGGTAATCGGGTTAGATGAATTTTTCTTCCCATGAACTAATACAGTTGTTTTCAAGTCTTCGTACTTGGGGTGTGAGGAAATGGTTGCATTTGAAGATGTTATGGTCCTTGGAGAGCCTCTGGACCTATTAGAATTTGATGAAAATTGTGGAAAAGTCAAACATGAAACAGTTATAGATCTCAAGGAAAAATGAGGAAAACCACATAAAGGAATTGGATAACTATTTATTGGAGAGTGATGATTGAAAGTGAGTTTGATTTCGTTACCCATAATCAAGCACTTCGGATAAACATCATCAAAAATAACTTTAATGTTCTTGATTTGTTAACATTTTTTTTTTTTTAGTGTGTATGTGTATGATTGTATCTCAAGTTGAGGAACACGAAAACTTTGGCTTCACTATTTTCACACATGTGAATGTTTCTCACATATGTTTACAATTTTAAATCTATGTTTTTAACTATACTGTAACTAGATTATTTTGGCATGTATTTTTCTATTTGATATCTAAAACTCTTTACTCATTACAGAATACTCAACCATTCATCTTTCAAATAATTTGCATGCAGTTATGTAAATGTCTCAATTGTTTTCTAAAAACTCACAATAAACAATTAAACCAATATTATTTTAATTTTATTATTTTTTACCAAACAAAAAAAAAAAGTTTTAAAAAATGGTTCAAGTTTGGGTCGGGTCGAGGTCAGATCGGGTTGACCTGCAAAAAACGGGTTGAGTCACGGGTCAGCCTGTTTTTAATTCGGGTAAAAAAATCAAATTCGGATTAGGTATTTTTTTTGGTTCGGGTCGGTCAAAAAATTCGGACCCATTTTGCTATGTCCCACAACTATCTCCTATTTATTTTTTCATAACTCACTAACTCATTCTCTCTGTTTTAGTCTAACAAGGGCAAAGAAGGAGTTGTTGAAGGAATATGAAGGTGATGAGTCCAACAAGAAGGAAGTGTCTCGCAATGACTTCCCTCCAAACTTCTTCTTTGGCGTGGCCACTTCTGCCTATCAGGTTCTCTTTCTACCATCACCTCTGCAATCAAATTTTCTCGTTTGTTTTTATTAATGTTCTGACAAATTATGATCTGGGCATTTGTTCATTTTTACTGTCTTATTGTAGATTTCACAAAAAGAAATCAGCTTTGTTATCCATTTTCTTACAAATTACGATATGGGTTTTGTGTTACAATTTTCCAAGCCTTTTCGGTTGACCAGTTTTGATTTCTTGTTGGAAAAAAGAAGTGTAAATTGATCATAATTTTTTTATCAGATTGACTTCTTTGGGTTCCTCATATCATGTGATTTCTATGAATTTATTTTGTTGTTATGGGCTATTATATCTGAAAGGCATGCTTGCTGCTTCCTCTCTTTTTAGTTTTTCTTATGCTCTCTTTTTGGCCTTTTTTAGCATAGTCTTTTATTGCATACTATTGTGCAAAATCTAAGTGATTGGTGTCATTTAATTAAATTTTTGGAAGAACTCTATCTTTGATATATGGCTCTACGTTTCAAAGGATCATCTTTCTCAAGTATGAGGAAGGGTATGGTCACCTTGGTGAAAAATCATCATTTTTTGCAGAAATAGAAGTTACAGCCTCCCAAGTAGGGGACACAACACACAAGTACATGCACAGTATTCTCCTTCGTGATGTTTCCTTGATATGTAATGGAGGTTTTATAGCACATGAGAGAGAGAGAGAAGAATCATTCTTGGAAACTAAAGTATGTGAAACTAAATGAATATCAACTCTAACTACAAAATGTTTCTTTTGGAAATGTTAATAAGAAAAGTAGCTTGTCTGGTTTTTTTTTTTTTTTTTTGGTTGGTTAATTTAGTTTCTGATATAAAACTTAAAGGAAAACCTAAAGACAAAGATGAAGAAAATACCTTAGAAAAACTTATGTTGATGTCTAATGTTCTTGCTTTATCATCAGTTGAATGGGAAGGGGGTGAGAAAATTGGTGAGAAGGTATGATTCCTCTCTCTCTCTTGTTCGCAGATACAGATCTTGCAGTGTCTGTGAGCATGCATATATCTTTAGATTGTCTCTGGTCTGCTGAAAGATTTTATGTGGCAGGCAGCATCAGAATGGCTTTATGTTGTTCCTTGGGGCATTCGGAAGGTTCTCAATTACATAGCACAGAGATACAATAATCCTCCAATATACGTGACTGAGAATGGTATAATGTGGACATTTACCATCAGAAGAAAAACGGTTTATATTTTCGATAGATTTTCTTTGTAGAACTCTTATAGATGCACACATATTTGCTAATTGGATATTTCTAGGTGACCGTCCTTTTCCAGTTTGGCCAATTGGCTGATACAGAATAATAGAACCTTAAACACTCACTTCTATATATTAAGATATGATCAAGAAATATTTTGGGCTGATAAGATCTCTATTTATTGGTGGAAAATTACTTAATGCATCCATGTTAGGTGTCCCTCAGATTATAGTGCTGAAGGATATTTTCAATTATGCTAAAGTGCTCTTCTTTCACTTTCTCTGAACCTTTTTTCCACAACACATACAGGTATGGATGATGAAGATAATGGAACTTCTCCACTTCATGAGATGCTCGATGACAAATTGAGAGTTGTTTACTACAAAAGATACCTTGCTGCTGTTGCTCAGGCAATCAAGTTGAGTTACTTCATTATATCATATTCTGTATCAATTCCTGTCGAATAATAAACTGGTTCATTCATATTATTCACTTGCAAGTACTTGGTAAATTGTGCACTAAGCCAATTATTTGATGCCTGCTAATTATGCCAATGTTTGTCTATGTGCATCACCATTCATCTTTATTTTATCAGAGCTAGGTAGTCAACTGATTAATCCTAAATTTTGAATCTGTGCTACCATTACATGCTCAAATAAATAAATAAATAAATAGAAGGGGGTGTGGGCTAGAAGAAGTTTGGCCACTAATTGCCATTTGAATTTTGATATCGCAATGAAAATACTCACTATTTAGACATTGAAATTAGGTAAGCAAAATGCCTGTTTGGTTGTATTTTCATAAAAGAGATAAAACATTTTATAGAGAATAAAAAGGAAACTCAGGAACATATGTTTCAATGATTTTTTTTTTTCCTTAAACTTAAAACAAAACAAAATAAGGAACAAAAAGAAATATCATTTTGATTTTTTGTGAAAAGTGGCTGTTTTCAAAAACATTTCTTGGAAAATGTGTTTGGTAGCACATTTTTGCACTGTTCTGTTTTCGTGAATTTTATTTTTAGAAACAGGAACCAAACAACCCAAAAAACTCTTGTAGGTATCTGAATACATGTACAGATTTGTAAGAACTTTTATGCACTACATTACACAAAATAGGTTCACTGGCTGGCTCTAGTTCATTTTTGTTTTACCAGAGATAAATACAAATTGGCCTTTATAAAGTTAGCTTTCATCTTACACTACTTGTCTAAACAGAGACTCTCTTATGCTTTTTCGTATTGGTCAAACAAATATGTTATAAAATCAATTTTGTTTATTGGATTTCTTGGACAGGGATGGAGTAGATGTTAGGGGATATTTTGCATGGTCATTACTAGACAACTTTGAATGGGCTCAAGGTTATACCAAGCGTTTTGGTTTGGTTTATGTTGATTACAAGAATGGGCTCTCTCGGCACCCAAAGTCTTCTGCTAATTGGTTCTTGCGGTTCCTGAAAGGTGGTGAAGGGAAAAATGGCAAGAAAGACTAATTGACTTGTGCCAGTCTTCGATTAATTTTTGAAGCATATATAAAAAGCCTGGTCTTACAAATTGTCCAAACCTATTTGTGCTTATTAGAAGTGTTTGCAATTGAATTTTTAGCCATAAAGGACTTAAGGATTGTAAACTTGTGATCTTCATATCCTGTCCAGCAAAATGAGAAAAAGTTTGCCTTATATCCTATATAAGTTATATCCTGTCCAGTACTAGTGATGGTTCCCAAAGTGATAGGATCCAATGCACATGTTGACCAATGTGCGAATTATGTGGCTAAATGTATCTCTATAGAACTCTTATAAGAGTCTTTTTGGGGTATGATGCAACTTTAGCCTATTCGAGTTTTTAGCTTCTTTTTAGTACTATTTATGGGTCTCATTATACTATTTAGCTGGCTTTTAACTTTTTCTCTACAATACTTTCAACAAAAAATTTTCAGTTTCAGTTAAATAAACTATTCATAAAGGGATTATCTATTAGGTCATAATGAATCATCATCTGATAGGTCATAATGAATCATCAGTGAGGCAGAGCATATATAATGCTGCATATCCTGATCCACGAATTAACTCACACCATTAGTCAAACATGAGCACAGTATGATGTATTAACCAAATTCACACTTCTGTAAACATAAAACGTTCAAGATTCTGCATATATCTCAAACCTCACCAATTGTGCGGACATGAAAAAGTCTGAAACCACCTTATCAGAACAGCAAGTTGACAGAATATTATCAATGTGAAAACTTGTAACCATACATTGATTTGTACAGCATTACCATGAAGATTCACATGATTTGATCAAATTGATTGAAATAAAACAAGAAATGTATAAATTCATACGCCACGACAGCTAAAATCGACACATTAAATGAGCTCTCAAAATTCACATTTCATACTTGTTCCTGATAGGAAACACATGATCCATGCAGTACTTGTAATAAGATCCAACTAAAACATGTCACAATAATACAACTTTCTCCTTTTTATGTATTCTTTTTCTGTAGCAAACAGATAAATTAGAATTTCAATTGCAAATGATAATACTTTACTCTATATACATATAAATAAAATTCACATTACAACACTATTGCTTTGTGTTGCTCAATGGAGCAAGGATGATTGTTGAGATTTCTTTCATTCGATGGTTCTATCAAGTGAAAGTTAATGATTAAGTGTAAGCATATGAACGAGTCAATTATAAAAGTTTCAATTGCAACGTGAAAGCTAAGGTGCCTATTTAGCATCGCATTTATTTTACATGAATTATTATCTAGAAGCAGGGGCAGTGCTATGTATGATTCAAGGTGGTCACAAGACCACCCAAAGCTTGGATTTTATTTTATTTTTGTTATACCTTAAAAAATGAATTTTAAATTAATATTAATTGTTGATTGTTAGAATAATGTGGCCCAACATAATATTTTATGATGTCTCTATTATCAATAATTAATTATTCAAAATTTCTTGTGAAATTTTGCGATATTTTTATGATATAAAATATTGGAATATTGAAATATGTCTACTTAATATTGTAGACTAAGATTATAAATCATTTCATTATAGTCCTTGACTTGACCATATCCATCATGATGTAGCCTATTCTAATAGGTACATTGTTGGACCATGATGGAAAGGAAGTGGGAGTTAAAATTGCTCAAACTATGGAAGACAATAAGGGTTGTCTTTCGATGGTTAGTGCATAATAATCTCAGAAGTCCTTCCATAATGAGATTCATGCACGTTGAGTGTTGGCCTTACTAAATCTATCGTGTCATTGCCAGTAACTTGGCCTACTATAAGAGGTGTTGTCATTATAGTGATTCTAGATATGAACGATAGATGAATTCATCTGTTAGTATGGAGTTACAAAAGTAATGACATGTTAATGAACTTATTCATTAATGAATCTAATTAATGAAGTTGTTTATTAATGAATGCAACATATCTGTTACATGAATCGTTATTACGATAGAAAGGATTTTATGGCTGGTCATGTCTCTTCTGAATATTATAAATATTGTCAATGCCACACTTGCAAGGGGTGTGAGAAGAGGAAAGAAAACTCTTATTAATCTTGACTAGCTAGGGAGAGCATCCTAATTGCTTGTGAGGTCCTTGAATATTATAATTTAGTATGTAAATTTCTCACTTCTTATTGTTGATTTTTATTACATATACACATAATATAATTGTTAATTGATAGATGCATTATATTTGTTTCTCTTGAATTATAACTTTTTAAGTATAATTCATACATTGACCATCTTAGAAAAAAATACTTGACCACCTTAAAAAAAAAAAACTCGAACATCCTAAATAAAAATTTGAGCCCATTAAAAAAAAAAAAAATTGACCTCTCCAAAATTTTTGGTTTATTAAAGATTAAACCAAAAATTTGCAAAAAATACTATATTCACAACATTTTCACCACACTTTTACAATAAATCTTAAGTGGTAGATTGTTACCAGTGAACAAAAAATAATTTTAGTGATATGTAAATTAAAACCAATAACAATTGTCAACTAGGATTTGTTGTGAAAATTTTGTGGACATAGTATTTCTCAAATATTCTCCAAACAAATAAATTAGCCTAAAAACCCAAATCAAATGTTTAATTGTGATATTTTAAATTGTTTTTTTCAAAAGACATTTTTAAATTGCTCTTATTATATATAAAAAATGCATATTTTCCAAAAGCTAGTTGGAAGTCTTCAAAGCCAGTAACGCAGTTCCCATCCAAAAGGACGATAAACTGGTTGGAAGCTTTGAACTCTTTAACAGCGTCTTCTTTGGCCTTTTTGATAAGGGCGTGCAGCTCATCATTCCCCTTCTGAAGATGGCCAAGACGAGTATCCTTTTCAATGGCATCAGCCTTAAGCTATTCAACAAGGATCTTCAACTCCCTAACCTCGTCTATAGCTTTGGTTGCCACCTCAGCTTTGCCCCTACAGTCTGCCTGCATCTCACTAATCTTTGCTTCTAGCCTTATTCTGTTTTGGTCCATCTCAGTAGCCTGCCTAGACACTGCTATAAACTTTGACATAACCTAGATATGCAATTGATTGAAGTTGATTAGACGAGAGATGTGAAATGTAATAAAATGAAATGAAAACATACCTTGAAGAGATCATAACAACAGAATGTTCAAATTCTTTCAAGAACATGTCATAACACACAGCCATATCCACATCAGTCACAACCTTTCGAACCTTTCCCAAGCAAAATCTTCATTCTCAAGAAGATTCATGGGAAGTCTTCTAGAAGGCTGGGACGAGATGGTTACCACAGGCTTGGACGGAGTAACTCCAGCAGGTACAGACGAGTCTAGGTCATGAATTTGGATGGATGGTTGTTGAAAGGTGGGGGGGATAACTGAGCCAGACTCGACTACCCCAAGTTTGGATGACCTATGCTTCACCTTCTTATTTCCTCGACAACTAGGATGATTTCCCAAATCAATTATCTTGGATAAACTTTTTCTTTTGTCTCCAGCAAAAGGATGAGGCTGGGACTGAGCCTCTGGCCAGGTCACCTCGTCCACTAATCATTTCCCATTGTTTTCCTTAATGGTTGCAATCCTTGTGGAAAAAAGTGTTAAGAGTATGGACAAAACAAATAATAAAAGAAACTTTCTAAGTAAAACTCACGTCTGCGGGTAGTAAGCTCATGGGCTAAAGCTTCAAAGGATGGTTCAGGTCCAAATACCCAAGTTGCAAGACGTTGGAGAGTAACCAGAGAATGAAAATCCTATCAACAAATAGATGAGCCTTCTAGATGCATTCAAGATGAAATCTGCTAAAGGAAGGTCATCTAACAGCTAAAAAAATATAAATAAATTATAAATAAAAAATAAAAAAAAAAATAAAAAAAGAAAGAAAGAAAGGGAGGAAGAAAAATGTTAAATGAATTTAAAAAAAGATAGGAAATATTTAATAGGAAATAAACATACCTTCTGGAAGAAGGTTCCTTAGTTCTCCAATATAGGGGGCGAATAAATCCCTGCCAACCTCAACAGGGTTTCCAGCCCAAAAATCAGAGACGAAGAACAACTCCATCTTCCAATTTCTATCAGATGTGGGAAGGGACTTTATTAATCTACAATCTTTACCCCGGCCATGAAATGATGAAAACCAAGGGATTGACTAATCTCTGAGGGTTTGTGACAGTAAAGGAACTTGTCCACAGTGAGAGGATGATCCCCTTCAAACATCTCCCTCCACAAAATTTGCATAAAAACGACCAATCTCCATGCATTGGGATTAAATTGACATACTCCTAAACCTAACCTAGTAAGTAACTCTCTAGCAAAAGCATTGAGAGGCAACCTAAGTCCCCCTAAGAGATAAGCCTCATAAACACCTATTCCAAAACAAGGGTCACAACACCTCTTACCGTGAACAACCAACCTAAGGTTAAGGTCGTTTGGAATTTGATACTAGCTTCTAAAGGAAATAAGCCTTTTTTCATCCATCTTTGAATGGATGCCTACAACACAGATGTACACGGTTTCTACCTCATCTAAAGCGGTGGACGAAGGAACACTCGTGGAGGTACTAGCTTGCGATCCAGAAGCTACCCTCGTTCTAAGTACTTCTTGAAGAACCTTTAAGGGAACCCTTGGAACTTCAGACGTGTATTGCTCGTCCGTAGTATTCCCTCCACTACTACTACTATTACTCCTACTGCCACTGCTACTACTGGAACCATTATCACTAGTACTGTCGTGATACTCGTTTGTCTCACTATTATCACTATCGTTAGATGAGGATATTACAACTTCAGACATCTGAGATAAAACTTAAAGGAAAACCTAAAGACGAAGCCGAAGAAAATACTTGTTTCTAAATGAGGAAGGCCTAAGGACACAAGAAGACTTCTAGACGAGGAGCTGGACAACAAATGTCAGAGAAGAAAATTTTAGAAATGTGAGAGGGTAGGAGAGGAATTCTACTATTTATAGGCAACGAGGCTTGGCATCGAAAATGACAGGACCAACCATAAGAAGCCACGTGGCATGTTTCTTGCAAGAGGAAACGACATGATTGAAATACATCAAATTGGGCCACATGTCCAAAAAAAAGAAAAAGAAAAAAAAAAGAGGGCATTCTAATAACAAACAACACAAGGACAAGGGGGAAACTGATGGGGATGAGAAACAAGGGAAACTGATGGGGATGAGAAACAAGTATAGTTCGTCCTTGAATTGTCGTCTAGTTCATATAAGAAACTACAAAAATTGGGCCATATCCAGTTTGTCCAAGGTGTTGTCCAAATCCAGAAAGGTTGTCCAACATAAGGAGTTCGTCCAATCTAAGAAGGTTGTCCAGCATAGAAACACCTAGACGACCCCTCAACACTTAAAAAATCTTCAGAATGAATTTATACGCAAAAGCTTATAATTCGAACCACATTCTACTATTTTGAAGAATAAGTGAAATCCTTGTTCATCGTTTTAACTTCTCACTAAACTCTTAACTTCTAATAGCAGTTATAAAAGATAAGATTAAATCTTCTAACTTCTATAGCAGTTGTAGAAGTTAGGTCTAAACCTTGTAACTTCCCTGCAGTTTAAGAAAGTTACCAATCAAGTAACCACTCCAAGGCTCACTATATAAGAACTCATCCACTTCAAACGAAAGTAAGTGTTGCCACCTTTCCTCAAAAGTTGGAATTCTTGAGTTATAAGAAAAAACTAACTTAAGCATTAGAGGGTTCTTAGCCGGTTCACCCCAGTCACCTTTGATTTTGTGTTTTTTTCTTTTCAAGCCTTTCAAACAACTTCTAATCCATTGAAGCCTGGAGCATTCAGTCATGTATTTGTCATTTGAAAAGTCATAAAACAAATTACTTGATGTAAAATGTATTACTTTGAATTCACCACTTATATCAAGAATGAACTCAATTAAACTTTTTAATACTTATTCAATATTTTTAAAATTATACAAATTCTAACATTGTTATCTAAAACAAAATAACACAAAGATAAGTAAAACAAATACACAAGTTTTTTCCATAAAAAAAAAAATACACAAGTTTTATTTCTATACAAAATCAACATTCCAAAAAATAAAATAAAATTACGAATGACTTATTGGATAACTCATTTGACAAAGAATAAAAAATATAAGAAATTTACAATTTTGAAAATTTATTTATAATCTATTATCAATTGTGATTGACACTCTATTTCATTTTGAGATATACATTAAAGTTTGATTGTTTACTTATTTATATATGATCTCTTTTATGAATATCTTATCATTGTTAAGCAACACACACACACGGAAATATCATAATTTATTTTGAAAAACCATTTATTTTGGACATAAATTGTTAAAAAAATAGGTCTAAACATTCATAATTTATGTTAATTTCATACTTTGGTTTCACTATTTTCACACTTGTGAATGTTTCTCATACATGTCTATAATTTTAAATCTATATTTTTAACTCTACTATAACTAGATTGTCTTGGCATGTACTTTGCTATTTGATATCTAAAACTCTTTACTTATTACAGGATGCTTAACCATTCATCTTTCAATTAATTTGAATGCAATTATGTTAATGTCTCAATTGCTTCCTTCAAGCTTACAATAAACAATTAAACAAATATTGTTTTAATTTTATTATTTTTTTACCAAACAAACAAAAGTTTTAAAAAATGGTTCAAATTCAAGTTAGGTTGTGGGCCGGACCAGGTTGACTCGCAAAAAAAAGGTCGAGTCACGGATAAGCTCATTTTTATTTCGGTTCAAAAAAATTAGATTTGGATAAGGTATTTTTTGGGTCAGTAAGGTCGGTCAAAAAAATCAGACCCGTTTTGCCACGTGTGGCCACAACTCTCTCCTACTTATTTCTTCATAACTCACTGACTCACTCACTCTGTTTTAGTCGCAATAACAATGGCAAAGAAGGAGTTGTTGAAGGAATATGAAGGTGATGAGTCCAACAAGAAGGAAGTGTCTCGCAGTGACTTCCCTCCAAACTTCTTCTTTGGCGTGGCCACTTCTGCCTATCAGGTTCTCTTTCTACCATCACCTCTTCAGTCACATTTTCTCGTTTGTTTTTATTTATATTCTGACAAATTATGATCTGGGTATTTGCTCATTTTTACTGTCTTCGTGTAGATTTTACAAAAAGTAATCAGCTTTGTTATCCATTTTCTTACAAAAAGGATCATCTTTCTCAAGTATGAGGAAGGGTATGGACAACTCGGAGAAAAATCATCATTTTT
The DNA here is from genome assembly GCF_002906115.3 of Quercus suber. NCBI lineage: Eukaryota > Viridiplantae > Streptophyta > Magnoliopsida > Fagales > Fagaceae > Quercus > Quercus suber. Next base: position 107,280 of record NW_027070012.1, on the reverse strand, counting down.
AGCAGAAATAGAAGTTACAGCCCCCCAAGTTGGAGAAATTATAGTATTTTCTGGAGACTACGTTATTTGTCAACTATTTCATTAAAAAAAAATTATTTGTTTAAAATTACTGAGATAGTAATTAATTTGTGTTTAAAAAAATTTTCTATCTAGCAATTTTAAATAAGTGACAATTTTTTTTAGGGGAATGATGGACCAGTTACTTATTTATTTGTCATGTGAGTCTTATAATTTCTACCCAAGGAGGGGACACAACACACAAGTACATGCACAGTATTCTCCGTCGTGATGTTTCCTTGATATGTAATGGAGGTTTTATAGCACAAGAGAGAGAGAGAGAGAGAGAGAGAGAGAGAGAAAGTGTGAGAGAGAGAGAGAGAGAACAATCATTCTTGGAAACTAAAGTATGTGAAACTAAATGAATATCAACTCTAACTTGCAAAATGTTTCTTTTGGAAATGTTAATAAGAAAAGTAACTTGTCTGGTTTTTTTTTTTTTTTTTTGGTTAATGTAGTTTCCATAAATAATGGAAAACTCACACTTTTTTAATTTAGTCTCCTTGTTTTTTTTGTAGGTGGAAGGAGCCTACAAGGAGGGTGGTAGGGGTCCAAGTATTTGGGATGCTTTTTCACACACTGAGGGTAATTCTCTCTCTTTTTTTTAACAAGCTTATAACAAATTCTTCCATGACAAGTTTTGGGTTGATGTGGATGAATTTTATTTTCTGCATTTTTTGAAACTTATTTGTCCGTCCTTTTGTTTTGTTAGGAAAGATCATTGACAAAAGCAATGGTGATGTGGCAGTGGATCAATATCATAGATACAAGGTTAGTAACAATGTTTTGAGTGACTCACAGTTATTTTATTCCTCTGTGGTTGATTGCCCTTGTAGTGCGTTTATAGTAATTAGCCCCGTTTTAGATACTTATAACATAATTATGCCAGTTTGAGATTTGTCTTTATTATCAAGTGGATGCACCATGTGTCCTGTGGGCTATTTGACTTATTTGATCCCAATTCCAAATCTAAAAGAAACACCATACACTGTGAAGAAACATCTGTCACATAAGCCATAATTTTTTTTTTTTTTGTGTGTGTGTGTGTGGATATAAAGTATTTCATTAAATGGTTGTTGATTTATAGAGGATTTAGATAAAACTCCATAATTTTTTCCTATTATCACTAATTTGTTATTTATTAATACGAATCATCATATATATATATATATGTATCTTTCTTACTTATCAAAAAGAAAAGGAATATGAATCATCATCCTTCACAAATGGCATTGCATATTTCCCAGTTCTACATCTAAAACTTCTCAGTGCATTACACCTGTTCAAACATTTTTTATCTATTATTATGCAGTTTGGCTTTATTGGCATGTTTCATCACCTTTTAATGCATTCCTGATTTTGAAATGGAAGTACTGAGCAGTTTGATCTCTAGCTAGATGCTTGTTTTTCTGTATTTTTTTCAATACTAATGTTTAATCTTTTCTATTTCCAAACATAGATGGAAGTAGCCAAATGGATGTGATATATACACACACACATATGAACTGTGATGTAAACTGTGACCTTAAATAAGATAGAATGGAGGACACCGATATATGTTAGCTAATCCCAACCAGTTGTAAACTGTGACTTTAAATAAGATAGAATGGAGGACAATGATATATGTTAGCTAATCCCAACCAGTTGGAAAAGGATCCTTGGAATCAACCTAAGTTTGGTTAGGATTAAGGCCTCATCAAGTTTACTTCAATTTGTGTGTGTGTAGTTCTTGTATGTGGACATTGATCCTTTTCCCTTGGTATATTGGAAAACAAATTTGATTCATATTACTTTTATGTTCTGTTTTAAAGTTGCACTAGGTTTAGATTATTTGATTCAATACTGATATACAGGAAGATGTTGAACTTATAGCCAATTTGGGATTCGAATATTATCGCTTTTCCATATCATGGTCTCGTATCTTCCCTGGTATGTCCTTTTATTACAATGTTTAATGCATTTTATCATTAATACTTTTTCATTACTGTTCAGGAAGAGTATTTTGGTTGTACGTATGATCAGTGATTGGAACATACTAATTATTATTATTTCCTTCTGAGTCCTCATCTAGTTGTTTACCTCCCTTCTTCCCATATCCCTTCCTTGGCACTTAGTCTCAAGAAGTATGAGTTTTAGTTGAACCAGAGTTGAACTAATTTGGATTACATTAGGAATTTATGTACACGATATATCCATTTGGGAATCCAGAATATAAGAAAGAATCAATCAGACGGCATGCAGGTGGCTTAGTTCATATATTATGAAATGAGTCTGTAAGACTGGGGTCATCCATATGCATTTGACGCAACTTGAGTCGGTCAAATGTTGTGGTAGCATTTGAGACAGGCAGTTAATTGTTAAATTTTCTTCGTTTTTTTAAGTGAAAATAAAATGGAGAACCCTTAATTACACAGGAAGTGTGCAATGGTTTAGCCATTTCAATCTTAAGTTCAAAAAATCAAGAATCCAAAAAAGAGGACTAATGGACTCGTACTAGCACTCTCATCCAATCATACAATGATCTCAAAAACAAAACTGTAGCACAGTCCAAGTAGCCTACCCATTAAATCTCCACATAAGTACAACTATTTTGTCAATTTTCTCTACTTACATGGGCTGACTTTAAAAGTTGACTAAAATTTAAAGCATTTAGAATTTGGGATATCTATAGTTGACATTTCTGAGCAAAGAATTCAGGTAGGACTCTTTTATAGAAGTTTAGGCTGAAGTTGGCCTCTTTTAGTATATCTTTACATTAGCACAATGTGCACATCTATTTTTAAATATAAAAAAATTGTAATAAAAATTGTATTGATGAAACTTAAAATAGATGGAATAGGGGATGATTGAAGTATGCAGATTGTATACCCATCAAATCCCTGGTGGGGATGTCTTATTTCAGTTGCTATATAAGTTCTGATTTTATGAAATAGATATGGACTAGGTGCTTTCTTTTTCATTTTTATGTTTTTTGTTTGTGTGTAAGATACATTTGGATCAGGTTGTCATAGATGAGGCATAGTTTTGTGATAATAGCATGAAAATTATTTAGGCTGACACAAAAGGGGTGATGCTATGCCTATATTCATATATATATATATATATATATGTATAGTTCAGGGCCATGTCTTCTAATACATGAAGCTTTTCTTGAAATTTATTTTTCTATAAAGTATATATGCCTTCTTTTGGTCTTTTATGCACAATCATTACTTAAATGGTTGAAATAAAGATGTTAGACCCTTAATGAAGACTAGTTGTATGACTATGTATATTCCCCCTTCAATTTGTCCTTTTAGGAATAAGTGGTTTTGACACCTCCAATCCCTGGTTTTCATGCTGTACCATAATATTGACATGAAAAACCATGCTGATTAGTTTTCAGTGGAAATTACACTTTACTACCCTAAACTATACGGCAAATTACACTTTGCACTTTGCACCCTAAACTTTCAAAATGCACGATTAGCACCCTAAACTATAACCCATGTTACACTTTGCACCATGCCATCAATTCTTCCGTTATCTTGGATGGCATCACGTGAAAAGACCCAACTGCCCCTCTTCTCAACCCTTTAGAAACATATGAGAAATTACGCTTTATAACCCTAAACTATACTCTCAATTACACTTTACAACCTAAACTTTGGTTTTCCATCCAAGATAATGGCAAAATTAATGGCGGGGTGCAAAGTGTAACACATGTTATAGTTTAGGGTGCTAACTGTGCGTTCTGAAAGTTTAGGGTGCAAAGGGTAAGTTGGGGTATAATTTAGGGTGGTAAAGTGAAATTGTGCCCTAGTTTTCACCTCATATAGGTTGAGTTTTATGAAAATTGCTTTCATCATTGTTGCATTTTGTTTTCAGTGCTGCCTGAGCTTAGTTATAATGATTAATGGATTTTTCCATGGTTTGCTTATCGTTGCAGATGGTTTAGGAACCAAAATCAATGATGAAGGGATTAATTACTACAACAATCTTATAAATGCTCTTCTTGAAAAAGGTATTAATTTATAGTTGATTTCCCTTTAGTTTCACCAACAATGCGTAATTGACAGCATTGTTCCTGCAGGTATCCAGCCTTGCATAACTTTGTACCATTGGGATCTTCCTTTGCATCTTCACGAGACAATGGGAGGGTGGTTGAATAAGCAAATTGTGTAAGTATTGTCATAATAAAATTATTAGTTTTCAGAAATCTTGATATAAACAGTTTCTTTCATGTTGATTAATATTTTTATCATTTCAGTTGAATGCATCCAGTAGTTCTAAATATATTCAAAATCATAAACATGTTGACCTGAATTTACACTTTGTTTGTTGATCATAGCTTTCTTATTTGTATATCTCTTCTTGATGGAAATCATGATCAAATAATTGAGAACTTGAATTAGAATTGAATTAAAATTAAGAATCAAAGCTGGAATTATAGAGAAAATAACTGGAGAAACAGAGTTTCTGTCCAGGTCTGAAACTAAGTTAAAAGTTACATCAAAAACTGATTCTACTCTTACATAACACGTCTATTTATAATCTTTAACTACTAGGGAATAAGCTAGCTAATAGTTACATCTAGTCAGGCTATCACAACATAGGTCAAAGCTGAATTAATGAGGATATATGGCAGATCTAAGATGTCAAAATAAGGCTGCCTGCCCTAAGAGGTCAGAAATGGTGGCTGGTTGTTTTGGCTTAGGAGTAGAGAGTGGCTGGTTGACAGTCCTAAGAGTTTTGGGGGGGGGTTTAGCCAGAATCTGCAGAAAATTAAACCATTGACTAAATTTAATCTGATTATAATCTCACACGCAGTAGCAGTTCAAATATGTTTCTATTTCTGCATCACTTCAATATGTTGGCATCCATAAAAGTTCTACTCTGTTGTTTGATGGAAACCAAAATCAATTGGTTGAGAACTTGAACTAGACTTGCATTAAAATTAAGAATTAAAGCTGGAATTACAGAGAAATTGGAGAAACAAAGTTTCTGTCCAGGTCTGAAACTAAGTTAAATTCACATCAAAAACTGATTGTACTCTTACATAGCTAGCTTATTTATAATCTTTAACTATTAGGAAATAAAGTAGCCAGTGTCATAAGTCAAAGCTGTAATTAAAGAGGATACATGGCAGATATTAGAAGTCAAAATAAGGGGCTGCTGGCAGTCCTAAGATCAGAAGGTTGGCTGGCTGGTTGTCAGTCCTAAGGATAGAGGGTGGCTGCATCATACTCCCCTCCATAAAGGAAACTTGCCCTCAAGTTTAGTTGGAAATAAGGCTTCAAATGCTTCACATTGAAGGCACTAGAAATGTTTAAGTGAGGGGGTAGTTGGACTGTGTAGGCATTGTCATTGATTTTAGTCAATACTTTGCATGGACCTACTTTCCTTGCTCCCAACTTGGAATAGGAGCCATGAGGACACCTTTCTTTAGTCAAAATCACCCATACAGGTCCCCTTCCTTGAAAATTAGTCTCCTTCGGTGAATATCAGCAGCAGCTTTGTAGTTTGCATTGGAATGTTCAATTCTCTCCTTGACTTGTGCATGGACAGATTGCATAAAATCTGTCATTTCTGTTGCTTTGACATTCTCCTTCTTAGAAAGTGGCAAGGGTGCCAAATCTAAGACACTCAAAGGTTTATTCCCATACACAACTTCAAAAATGAGATGTGTTAATAGTCCGATTAAGAGAAGAGTTGTAAGCAAATTCAGCCAAGGGAAGGATACTTTCCCAATTCCTAGGATTTTCTCCAATTAAGCATCTCAAGAGATTTCCAAGACTCCGGTTGACAACTTCAGTTTGACCATCCGTTTGAGGGTGGAAAGAAGTGCTAAAGCTTAATTCAGTTCCTATCTTGCGCCATAGAGTTCGCCAAAAATGAGCAAGAAATTTAGCATCCTTGTCGGAAACAATAGATAGGGAACACCATGAAGCTTGTAACTTCTTTGAAAAATAAAGCAGCCACATTGGAAGCATTTGAAGTCTTTTTGCATGGGATGAAGTGAGCCATCTTGGAGAAACGATCCACTACCACCATGATTGAATCACTCTTTCGTTGTATAGGCGGAAGGCCAAGAACAAAATCCATACTAATATATTCCTATGGTTTATTAGGCACTGGAAGGGGTAAATACAGACCTGCATTAGTGGTTGTACCCTTTCCTTTTTGACAAACTTGGCACCTTTGAACATGCCGCTCAACATCTTTAGTCATTCCTGGCCAAAAGTAGTCTTGTTTAAGGAATTCTAGGGTCTTTGATTTGCCAAAATGCCCCAAATTATGCTGTTCAACAATCATCAACTCTTAGAGAACATTTAGGCACACATAGTTTCAGCCCTTTGAAAAGAAATCCATCCTTCAACCAAAAGTCAGATTTGGTAGCTTGCTGTCCCTGCTGCAATTGTTGGTATAGATCACCAAAATGTGGGTCATCTTGGTAACTCTCCTTGAAAACTTCAAAACCAGCAACCTTAGCTTGCATTTCCACCAAGAAATTAGTCCGCCTACTCAACCCTTCAGCCACTTTGTTGAGAATTCCCGACTGATGTTTCAATGAGAAAGTGAATTGCTGCAAAAAGCTTACCCACTTAGCATGCCTCTTGTTCACATTAGATTGGCTATTGAGATATTTCAAAGCCTCATGATCGGTGTGTAGAATAAACTCCTTGTAGGCCAAATAGTAACTCCAATGCTTGATGGCTTGAACAATAGCATAGAATTTCTTGTCATAGGTAGAATACCTAAGTTTTGCTTTATTCAACTTCTCACTAAAGAATGCTATGGGCTGCCCTTCTTGGCTAAGGACACCCCCAATTCCCATTCCTGATGCATCACAATTAAGCTCAAATATCTTGTCAAAATTGGGCAAGGCAAGGATAGGAGTTCGGTTAACTTCCTCTTCAAAAGTTGGAAGCTTTCTTGGGCTTCATCAGTCCAAAAAAGGACTTTTGTTTGAGACAATTGGTGAGAGGTGCTGCAATGGTGCTAAAATTGCTAATAAACCTTCTATAAAAGGTAGCAAGACCATGGAAACTCCTCACCTCATGCACACTAGAAGGTGTAGGCCAATCAACAATTGCCTTAACCTTGTTTTCATCCATGAACACTCCTTTGGAAGACACAACATACCCCAAGAACACCACTTATCCATCCCAAAGCTACACTTTTTCATGTTACCATAAAACTTTTCTCTCCTCAAAATGTCAAGCACAAGCTGTAAATGCACCAAGTGATCCTCCAAATAGCGACTATACACCAAAATATCATCAAAATACACCACAACACAAACCCCAAAAGTGGTTGCAACATTTGTGTCATCACCCTCATGAAAGTACTAGGTGCATTTGTCAAACCAAATGGCATAACAAGCCATTCAAATAATCCATGATGTGTCTTGAAGGCCGTCTTCCATTCATCTCCTGGGCGAATTCTAATTTGATGATACCCACTTCGCAAATCAATCTTGGAAAACACCTTTGCACCCGCCAAGCAATCTAGCATGTCATCCAATCTAGGAATTGGAAAACGATACTTGATTGTGATCTTGTTGATAGCTCTACTATCCACACACATCCTCCAAGAGCCATCCTTCTTAGGAGTCAAGAGAGCGGGTATTGCACAAGGGCTAATACTAGCCCGAATGTAGCCTCTATCAAGAAGTTCTTGAACTTGTTTTTCAACTCTTCCTTCTCCTTTGGAGCCATACGATATGTTGTCTTGTTTGGAAGGGTGCACCCGGTACCAAATCAATGGCATGTTGAATGTCTCGCATAGGAGGCAAGTCAGGAGGTAACTCATGGGGAAAACATCACCATATTGTTGTAATAACTCAGTGACAGCACTAGGAACATCAGTTCCAGCCATTGTGTTAACTGGAATTAATGCCAAAATGTAGCCACTATCTTGACTTTCTTGAATGAAGCTTTTAGAAGCGAGTAAAGAGGTTGTAGAGGATTTAGAAGTCACCTTTTCCTTCATTGGCAGCAAAGTAAATTGCTGATTGTCTTTGCTTAAGGTATAGGTGTTCTTCTTCCCATCATGCATCGTTTGGCGATCATATTGCCAAGGTCTTCCAAGAAGGATATGGCACGCATCCATTGGTACTACATCACACCAAACTTCATCAAAATATTTCTTTCGGATAGAAAATGGCACCAAGTAACGCTTCGTTACTTTCACCTCATTACCCTTCTTGAACCAAGAAAGTTTGTAAGGATGTGGATGATCTTGAGTGGCAAGCCTCAACTTATCAACCACCTCTTGAGAGACCACATTTTCACAACTTGCCCCATCGATGATCATACTACAAACTCTTCCTCCAATGCTGCAAGTTGTATAAAAAATATTGGTTCTCAACCAATCTTCTTCATAATTGAATTTAGGAGCAAGAAGAGTCTTTCTCATCACAAGTGTCAAGCCCTCTTCTTCTTCAAAATCACCACCAACCTCATTTGAAGGTTGATCAAAGATGGGTTCTCCATCTTCATGTTCAAGCTCTTTTACTTCCTCCAACATAAGAGCCTTCTTCCTACAATCCGAAGATCGATGCCCCTGTTCTCCACACTTGAAACATTTGAAAGTACCCACCTGTTGCTGTCTACCCCGCCAACAGTGGCTGTTTGGGACTGTTTTGGGACTGTAATAGCAGATTTAGAACCTGCTGGCTGCTGTTCAACCCCAGAAGTTTCTCCTCTCCCATTTGTGCTTGAATTCCCAGGCTTATAATGGCTAGAAATCCCCTGCCCAGACCTGGAACCCCACTGTCCAGACCTTAAAGCTGGCCTAGTTTGTTGCTTCTCTACTAGTAAAGCCCGGTTGTAGGCTTTCGACACGTTCCACAATGATTGAAGACTAAGGACATCTTGGATGGATGGCTTCAATCCACTCAAATACCTTGCAACCATTTGTTCTTCACTTTCATTCAAATCTACCCTTACTACAAGTTGGTGAAACGCCTCCGTATACTCCTCTACACTTCCCTCTTGCTTAAGGTTGTGTAGGTCTTTGTAGAGTGATTGGGTGTAGTTGAAAGGAAGAAATTGCTCACGGAGCTTTTTCTTCATCTTCTCCCAACTCTTGATCTTGACTTTACCACTTCTTTGGCGAGAAATTTGCAATTGTTCCCACCAAGCAGAAGCTCTCCCTTTAAGGCGAATAGCGACTAGCTTCACTTTCTTTTCATCTATAACTTCATAATAATCAAACACCCTTTCAACGGTGTTAAGCCAATCTACAAAGTCTTCCGGTTTGAGACTCCCTTGAAATTCTGGAATTTCAACCTTGAAGTTGTAGTCAAGCCTTGGCTCATTTCTTTCCACATAAGGCCTACCCCTTGGAGGAGCTCCAAAAGGGTTCTCAAAATGAGAATGAGAGTCATCGGACTTGTCGGTAGTCTCATGAGGAGGTTGCATACGCTGCACCACCTCTGTAAGTGCCGCAACTTGTCTCCTTAATTCAGCAATCACGTCTTCTCTCTCTATGTTTTGATTCCGTCCAACATTCCTCCCCACTGGAGGGTTGGCTTCAACTCCTTCCCCAACATCCACCTCTCCTTCCTCTCCTTCTTTGAGCCATTAGAAGCTTCACAATCTTTGAAAAAAATTGTAAATAGAAGTAACAGCACAGGTGATAAAATCTGTGATATTTGCAACAGCCACAGATTTGATTGGCACAAGGAACCTAGATCTAAATTCTAGGAACTTGAATGGAGGGAGAAAAAAAAAGAAATACAAGGAAATCTAGGGCTCAAATGATCAAAGTGGTAGGGAAAAAGAGGACCAGATCTGTGCTCTGATACCAAATGATGGAAACCAAAATCAATTGGTTGAGAACTTGAACTAGACTTGCATTAAAATTAAGAATTAAAGCTGGAATTACAGAGAAATTCGAGAAACAAAGTTTCTGTCCAGGTCTGAAACTAAGTTAAATTCACATCAAAAACTGATTGTACTCTTACATAGCTAGCCTATTTATAATCTTTAACTATTAGGAAATAAAGTAGCCAATAGTTACATAAGTCAAAGCTGTAATTAAAGAGGATACATGGCAGATATTAGAAGTCAAAATAAGGGGCTGCTGGCAGCCTAAGAGGTCAGAAGGTTGGCTGGCTGGTTGTCAATCCTAAGGATAGAGGGTGGCTCCATCATTGTTGGAAGCCTAAAACTCTTGATAGAATGAAGAATTGAGAAGCCTCAGAAATATCTCTAATATTATGTGGCAGAGCAGCAAAGAATAATGCTGTCAAGTGCTCAACTTGTTTATCATGTCATTGCCTTTGTCAAACATATCATATGGACATTGCTCTTAAACTAATAATATATCTCTTGTTGGATTTTAGTTCTATGGCATTGGTTTCTTATCAAGTCATGCTTAATGTTTTGTGTGTTTACAGTAGTGTTTCATAATAGCTAATTTAAATTTCAATATGGTGCTCAGACTGGCTGGAAAAACTCTGTTAAAGATGATCGAGAGATGGCCATCTATGATTTCAAAGTGTGTTCTCTCACTTACTGAGAACCTACGGGATTCCAAGTCATCTGAACATGTGGTGCTAGGTTCTTGTGCAGTCCTTGCCTCAAAAACAGTTTTCAAGCATTTGGCAATGGTAGTCACTCAGGACAATGTGCTTAAGAAAGATATTGAAAAGTAATTTTTATCTTATTTATTTTCTTTCATTCCAGGATCCAAAATCATTTTGTTCATTCATCCGTGGGATTCTTTTGAGGTAACCTCTTTTTTTGGACCTAAAACTTCAAAAAACCTTGTTTTCTCATTGATTGACTTTATTAAGATTATCATATTGTGATTGTCTGTTTCTAATTGAAGCTCCCATCATGAGTCACTAGAAGCCCAGAAAGCAATCAATGAGGTAAAATATCAATTGGATGATTTAAAATCTGCAGCTGTGATTTTCTTGTTGTTTAATGCTAATATCTGAGTGCCAACAGGTTTTTTTCACATACAACATCCACTTCTCTGGGATTTCTAGAAGCATTTTTAGGACATCAGATTATCTTATAGATGGAACAGATTTTGCTAATTTGGTTTCACAGATTGTTTCCTTGGGTTCTGATTCGAGCAGTTTGCATTGGCGGTAAATATCTGATAATTTGCTTCTTCTTTTTTGTTAAATTATGTTTTCTCTCTTGAGCTGAAGTTGTTTGACTCTCCTCTTATTTGTTTTAACCATTTTTGTGTGTGATACAAACACCAATCAATTAGTGGACACATTGCATTTGTAGATATTAAAGTCTCCTACATGCTAAATTTGTACAGATTTTTAGATATGGCTTAATTTTTTCTTTGCTTTTGTCAGATATAATCTGATGGCTAATAGAGTTCTGCTCCTCTTGGCTATGACATCTAGGAATTACCTGAATTCCTCTTCAGCAATCCTGAGTGATACTGCTGGTCAGCACAAATTCTTCTTCTTCTTCAGAGCACTAGCACAGTTGATTAACTGAACCGTCTTAGTCTAACTTTTTAAATGTGTTTTCATTTTCACACCTTCTCAGGTCATTTCTTGAAGAGTTTAAAATGTCAACTTCCTCAAACAAGAATACTTGCAATCTCAGCTCTAAATACACTGTTAAAAGAATCTCCTTACAAATTCTCAGCTGAGGAACAGCCTCTCTTTTCTGATGATTTATGGGGAAACACTAAATCATCCCTTGAAGGAGCTCTGACTCGAATTTTTCAAGAAGACGGTTTTTTTAATGAGACATTGAATAGTCTCTCTCTTGTTCATATAATCACTGATACTGAAAGCACATCTTCAGGAGGAAATAATGGAAATTCTATTTTTCAGAGCCTAACAGACAAATCCATTACTCGTTTTTACTTTGACTTTTCAGCTTCATGGCCACGTACTCCTAGTTGGATCTCTTTAATAGATAGTAATTCCTTTTATTCAAAATTTGCACGAATTTTTAAACGGCTAGTGCAGGAATGTGGCATGTCTGTTTTATTAGCACTTAGAAGTACGTTGGAGGAGTTTGCAAATGCCCAGGAGAGATCTAAGCAGTGTGTCGCTGCTGAGGCATTTGCAGGAATATTACATTCTGATGTCAATGGTATTTTAGGAGCATGGGACAGCTGGATGATGGTCCAGTTGCAGAATATTATTTTAGCACAATCAGTTGAGTCTATACCTGAGTGGGCATCTTGTATACGTTATGCTGTTAGTGGAAAAGGGAGATATGGAACTAGAGTTCCTCTTTTGAGGCAAAAAATCCTAGATTGTTTAGCAACACCTTTACCTCCAAAAGTAACTACCACCATAGTTGCCAAGCGCTATGCTTTTCTATCAGCTTCCCTTATAGAAATATCCCCACAGAAAATGGCTGCAGGTGAACTACAACTCCACAATAAACTGCTAGAGGAGCTTCTTGGTAATATGTGCCATTCCTCTGCCCAAGTAAGAATTCATCTTTTTATATATATGTCACCAATTTTTCTGATTAAATGTTGCTTCCATATATCCCTTTCTTTATTTTTAATTTCTAAAATTGATTAAACTTCTATTAGAAAAATCTCAAACACAGCAATTCCAATGTTAAATCTAGATTTGTATGTGCAAATGCACTGCATTCTTGGAATAATACCATTCACCTGTTTCTCTTTTCTTAATCTTCTAGTCAGAGCAGAAACAAATATAAACCAGAATTTGAAATTGAGGTAATGGTCAATAGACAAAAAAGAGATCAAGTGGAGATTACTCAAATAAAGTACTGTGTTTGATCCTCCTATGTTTTTAAAAAATTATCTTAGCCTTTTTCTGTGTCTTCATTGTACTTATATTCTGGCAAGTGGTAAAACATTTCATCTCTATTGTCTTTTATCTAGTTACATAAAAGAAATAAAGGGAACAATTTCTGTCGGTATTCATGGGTGAAAAAAAGGAGTTAACTTTATTTTTATTTCCCAATCCTTCTTTAGCAAATAATGTAAGGGCTTATATTTCTGGTCATGTTTTGATGCATGGCTTTTGAATTTACCTTTTTGTGTGGGACAGGTAAGGGAAAATATAGGTGTCACTCTTTCTGTATTGTGCTCCAACATTCGGCTTTATGCATTGTCTGATAATCATCGTTCACATGAAGGGGGAAACAATGATGTCCATAACCAACTTATGGAAAGTTGGATTGAGCTTTTAACAGTACGAGCTTCTCAAGTGTTAATGAATATTCAAAATGCAAGCCACAGTGTCACTTTGGAGACTTCAAGAGATATAAGTGCTCCAGATGTGCAGTTGAATGGTCATTCACAAGATGATGTGAAATGGATGGAAACGGTATGTATTCTAAGAATTAGTCCTAATGGAATGTCTTTAAATTGTAGAATCTTTTATTGATCAATATTTACTTTCCTAATGTTTGTAGCTATTCCATTTTATCATCTCATCTTTGAAGTCTGGAAGATCTTCATGTTTACTAGATGTAATTGTGGGACTTCTTTATCCCGTAATTTCTTTGCAGGTAAGTAGAAATTTGATTCCTCATATTTCTTGACTAACCTGCATTTGAGGTTTCTTGTTGGTTCTAAAGTTCAATAGTGTTGTCTGCTACTTTCATATATGTCCCTATCAATTTATTCTTGAGCAGCTAATAGGGGTAGTTGACCATTATGCAAGTTATAACAGTTCGAAAGTAATTATTGTTCGGTTATGGGCAGGAGTTTCATGGTATTGATATATTTGTTTCCTAAATCATGAAGAATTTCCATTTGCAAATGAGTGCACCTAGAATAACAGATTTGAGTGCTATTAGATGCTCTAGTCATCTTTTCAATTCCCTGTCTCTCTCACAATCTCTATGCAGTCAGTAAACTTGTGAAATTATTAATAAATGTTATGGAAGCAAAAGTAGAATTTTTTTGCTGTAATTTATAATTTTTGGTCTTATAGATCTTCATCCTCATGGATATCCTTATATACAGATTTCTCAAGGGGTAATTATCTACACTAACCAGTTTCAATCATTTCATTTGTGATGATCACAAAAGGCATATCATAATATAAATTTGTGGAACTTTCTGATGTTTAACGTGTATGACTTAACATGCTCTTAAAGCACATTTTAATAGTTAGGAGAAATTTGATAGAGAAAAAACCCGCTCAAGATGTTCTTTTTCCTTTTCAATATTTTGTTTGCATCATGATGCCAATTTGATTGGGTGTCACAATACCAAATCTGAGAATGTTATTTGCTTTTTGAAGGAAACATTAAATAAAGATTTGTCAGCATTGGCCAAGTCAGCTTTTGAATTGCTACTATGGAGGATTTTCTGGGAACCCCATCTCCAGGAAGCTGTATCTGTGATTCTTTCTTCAGCTAATGATTCTAACTGGCGAACGAGATCTGCTACGCTGACATATCTGCAAACTTTCATGCATAGGTATGGTACATAAAGGGTTTTCTTTCACATCATGTATTCCTAATAATATGAGCCCTCTGATTCTAGAGAACTAGCCCATTTTTTTTTTCCTTCTTTTTTTCCCGTGTGTTTGTAATTACATTAGGGTTAAAATTAAATTGAATTCAGTTCTAGTATGTCCTAATTTTTATCATGTGCATTTGTACATACATTTTTATTATAAGTGAAGGTTTAACATTATTTATTTATTTTAAATTAGCTCTTCCTATTGTGGTTCATGTGATCTCTTATCTTGACAAGATGATAACTTGTATTAGCTGAATTCTAGCAATATGTAGTCGGCATATTTGTTATAACAAGGATGCAAATAAAGTTGTACATTCTTTTCTGACAGGCACACTTTCATTCTCTCACGTACAGAGAAACAAAAAATCTGGAGAACTGTTGAGAAGCTACTTAAAGACATCCAAGTGGAGGCAAGTTCCAGGCTGAATAATTAATTGAAAAATAAAGTGAAATATGGTGATATAATCCTTGTTTTGCCTGAATTCGTATTTGATATTTCACAAAAGATAGAGGTGGTATTTATTAAGAATGCTGATCTCATGGACCTAAATTTGAATTTGGAAGAACACAAGGCCGGAAGTCTTTTAGTTTTTAAGAAGACCTTATGACTTTTGTAACAGACCAGAGTCCTTGGTCAAGGGATAGGATTTTGTAAGTTTCAACTTATATATATATATTTTAAATTCTGGCTTAGGTAAGAGAGCATGCTGCAGCAGTTCTAGCAGGCTTAATGAAGGATGGGGATGAAGACCTAGTAAGAGATTTCCGTGATAGAGCTTACAAGGATGCAATTGCTTTTCAAGAGAAGAGAAAGCAAAGGTACCTTTTGGGCTTCTGAATTTCTTTAGTTTATAATTAATGTGATGTACCTCTCCAACAAGGGACAATGCATTGTGCATGCAGCCTTCGTGTGTTCAGTCTTAGGACCTGCATGTCTTGCATGCGTTTAGTATACCTTAAATTCCAATCTGCATGCTTTCATATATAATTTCTCTGTGTTGATAAAGTTCTTGTTTCATGGAAATTGAAACAAGGGAACATTAAAAAAATGATTTTAGTAGAATTATGAATGCTCCATGGAGCATGTGCTATCCGTGATAGGTTTTATTAGTGCCTTCAAATCTTCAACTTTATCATTGAAAAAACCTGATTTAGACCTCAATAACCTAAGCTAATGTCGCGGAAGCCTGAAGGAAGCACACATTATGCTCTCTTGATAGAACAGAAACTAAGCTATTAGCTTCTGGTGGTAAACCTCGAATTCACGAGGGGTTTCCTGAATCCACAAGGAGAAGATGATTGAAATCCACCAAAGAAATAATTTGACAAAAGTCTGTGTTTATTGATAATAGTCTAATTTGTCTCTGACAGCTACAAAACATATAAATATTAAGAAAAACGTCTAAAATCCTAATTCACACTTATTATGCGATTAGGTGACAAAATACTGAAATTCACCAAAAATGGCAAAATTGAGTTAAATGCAGAATCATAAACTACTGACCTTAAGGGTCGTCCCAAAACAGACGGAATTTTATTCTGACTTTTGAACTGAAAGTTATTAAGGAAAAACAAATATTACTATAATTAACAAAAACACTGTTTTCGGGGCCTTAACTAAGGAATTTACCTAAATTTAGGTGACACTTATGGCCTTGTCATGAGTTTGGATCAGAATGCCGTTTTCCTTCAACTTGCCAAATTTCATGCAATTCCGACACTGTCACCCTGATGCCCTCTACTGGCACCCCCCTTTTATCTTGTGTTGTGATTTCCGATGCCCCTGTTACTCTAAGAAGGCACGTGCTGTCTATTCTACATCATAAGCAGTGGATTATGAATTAACTAATTTTTGGTTAAGTCCAGAGTTAACAATTAGATAGATTGCACAACCACGGTAACACCAAAATCCAAAAGCAATAAAGGTGATAAATTACCGATTGTCCAAAATTTAAGCTATTAGGAAATGATAAATTTAATTATTTAATCATTATTTTAACAAAAGGCACACATGGATTTGGTGGTGAAATGAAAATTTTTTGAAGAACTCTTCAAATGAAAAACCACTCCATGGCTACCTGTAAGAAATTTCCCTATAAAGAAATATTTACATTAAGTCTAAATTCACAAAACCTTTGTAGTCCTAGACTTTTATGTAACCTCAACAAACAACCCATTGGCCTCCTACTATAGTAGCCCCAGAACTTTGGGATTCTTCTACAGAAATCCCCACTATGAATGAACTCAGCTGGCCGCAACCATTGGAACTCCGGTAATCCAAAGGACTCTTTGGAGGGATACAGTAGTGAACTCACTGGTAAGGGTTAAAAACTTGTGTGGTTTGAATGAGAAATTCACTAAGAGAAACTCTGGAAGGAGCTCACAAAGAGAAAACTCAAGGGAGATGGTTTCTGACTGTTTAAGCTCAAGAGGGTTTGCTCTTAGAATGACAGTCTCTCTGCTCTTAATTGTGCGACAAGGGTTTGTTTCATATAGGAAATCATTAGGTTATGTCGTTAGACCTTCAAAGTTGAAAGTCAGTTTACTATTTGTGGCAATTTCAGTCTAGCGAGGGTCATGCAAAATCTCGGAGACAGTGTAGTTGTGTCAACTTCAAATGGCCATATCTCACTCATTTCAAATCTAAATTGGGTCAAATTTGTGTTTGTTTTGAAGCCCAAATGTCTACTTTCCAAGAAAACAAGTTTTACCCAAAGATTCATTATGGTGTAAAATATACGGGCAAAATATCATAAATTCACTATCTTTGAGTATATCAACCTCAAGAAGCTTCTTACACAGACTCAATCCTAACACAATTCTATTGATGCAATCTAAACTGGTATGTTTTGGCACTAGCATTTGCCAACTCATCTATGAACCCTAATAATCATGATGCAATGTGTTATAAATTCTTCTCTTATTAAATGATTCCTCTTTTGGATAGCCATATAATGAAAATTATTTTGTGTATACAATTTATCAGATCTTATCTTTTAGTGTATAGGACCTAAATTTTCCCTTGATGGTTAATTTTATCACCAGTTGGAATCAGTATGAATGATGTGTGCAATCTTTTTGGCATATAAATTTTGTATGCAGCATCAAATATGACATTGCTATATCTTGGATGGGATTTAAATTCTCATTTTTATGCCTTATGACATTTATGAATATTTATAACACATATTTGCCCATGTAATTAATAAGTGAGTACACGTATGAATCCATGTATTTAAGAGTGTGCATCCTACATTTTTTTATTACTCATGTATTAAGTTCTAAAACTAGGTATTCCATGTGTGATTTTATGTTCTGATCTTTGGTTTGGTAATTTAAAAAATGCAGGAATATGAGTGGTGGTCAATCTGTAGCCTCTATTCATGGTCCTGTACTTGCTTTGACAGCTTGTGTATTATCATCCCCTTATGATATGCCCAGGTGTGTTATGATGTTATAGTAAAAAATTGATCTTACAATTTGTTTGCAGAACTATGTTACGAGTTTCATTATGCATGATTGATGAAGCTGCTATTGTGTTGGACTTAGGTAGCATCATGTGTTAAGATCCATTGGTATTAAACATACTATTAGAAAGGTTGAAAATTTACATAAATAAAAAGCATTATGATCGACCAATATGGGCCTGTTTGTGTCTTTAAATTCAAACTTGAATCCTGAGAACCCATGACTGTGTAAACTTTGATTGTTAATTGGACAAGTATCCTAGGAATCAGGACTACGATGGATGCCCTCATCCTTCTGAAATGCTGGAAATTTTTTTCACTTAGTAGATTGCTGTCTCATAAGTTGTCTCTGTGAGAAACAAAAGTGTGACTTTTGACTAAAGAAGGTGTTGGTCAACATTTAGGTCATTTAATAAACTAAGTGCTACTTTCTGACCTTGAGATTTTATCTGCAATGGTGCAAAATGTAAAATGGTTTGAAGAAAATGTTATAGAAATGAGTTCCCCAATTATTCATGTGTTAAACTCAGCCTTTTTCTTTGGTCCTTTGCGGCCCCAGAAAGGATAAAGTTGAGCCACCTTTTACCAATGGGTGCATACATTGTGTATTTCCGGTCAAATAAAAGTTTATATACATGCACTTATGCATATATGCACGGCCAGATGCACACATAGTATGCTCTATTTGTTTAAACGTATAAACCAACTATAATATTATCAATCAGAAGTGGAGTTATTATATTACTGGATACATACACTTGAAGTTCCACTATATCTGCCATTATTTTAATTCTTTAGCAATTTGAAATGTTAAATGACAAGAGCACAAATATGGACATAATTAGATGCTTCTATTTTTAAATGTGAAAGGCATGCTTAAATCTGATGGTGTCTCAATTAATTTTGCTGTATGGGCATTTTAAGATGTTCATAGCGCCTACTTAAAGTACACTGGTATTACATGGATATTTGAAATCCAGTGTCCATGCAACACAGTAGTATTACAACCCCCCACCCCCCCCCCTAAAAAAAAAAAAAAGAAAAGAAAAGAAAAGAAAAGAAAAGAAAGAACTACAAGAAATGTTGAACATGTTAATAAGTCAGCACCTGCTTTTGCCTGAAGAATTGGCAATTTGATAAATGAGACACCTACGCCAGACTGTAGTGACATGTTCTGCTTAGAGCCATCAACTACACCAGACTTAAAGTTAGCAGATTGAAGAGGAGCTGAACTGCTCTTGGGTTGGCCAAGGTCTAATGTTTAAACTGATTGCGTGTTCACTGTCCAATGTGAGGCACTTGATTAGATTGTAGGAATCATCTCATGACTTTCAATTTTGTGTGATATGGTCTGCTTGAGGGATGGGACACTGGTTGAGGATTTTAAAAGATTTTGATTTTTGATATTGTTTGACCCACACCCAGAATGATGTATTACTTTTTTTTACCTTGTAAAATTAAAAATATTCACTGTTTTGTTTCAGTTGGTTGCCTGAGCATGTTATATTACTGGCTTGTTTTGGGGGGGAGCCATCACCTGTGAAATCCACAGTTACAAAAGCAGTCGCAGAGTTCCGGAGAACACATGCAGATACATGGGACATTCAGAAAAATTCGTTTACTGAAGAGCAACTTGAGGTAGCTTTGATGGGATATTCTTTTCCCAAAAACTCTACCTTATATTGGAATGTTTGATCATTAGTTCTGCTGTACTTGCAGGTTCTGGCTGATACATCCTCTTCATCATCGTATTTTGCTTGATCTACGGTGTATGCCTAGTAAGATAAAGAGATTAGTTCAAGGTTTGCGTTCACAAAATTAGTCTAATTTTTTATGCTGTCCCACTTTGAGTAGCATTGGATTTGGTGAAAAAGAAACAAATCAGATTGACAGGAGCTTTCTACAAACACATTGAAATATTTGCTCTTAAAATCTTTATATGAATGGACTACTGCTTAGGAGTTTGGGCAGTCTCCTGTCTTATTGAGACTGACCTCATTTATTAGAATGTAATTTGTAGGAAGACCTCTTGCATATGACAAACTACTCTTGATTTTTTAGACTGTAATAGCAGCAAGCCTTTTTGTATACAATATTCAGTTTACTTGGGACACGCTTCATATTAATTTTTTTAGGTACTTGCAAGAAAAAGAAGATATAGTTGAAACAGAAATGACTGGAAACATCAGCAAGAGATAGTGCATTTATTGATAGAAATCTATCATGATAGAGAAATCAGTTTGATTAGCATTGGCATTTTGTTTCTTTATGCCATGACACCATGAACTAGGAGTACTATTTGCCTTCTTCTTGTGGAATATACTTTATTCATTAGAGGAGCTGATGGTAATTTGATGCCATGAGACCCATGTCATATTTGTTATGACATGGTTTGGCATGATGATATTTTCCCTATTAACACCATTTGTAAATGTACCAAATACCCATTTGGAGGTTGGCTCTTGCAACTTGCAAGGCACATGTATATCATCAATGTCACAAGTACGTGGTTCAAATAGCTATCGCCATGCATGTTGCAACCAAAAAAATATATCACTATGCATGTCTTGAAGGTCTGTGGAAGGTTTTTAAGGGGTAGATAGCTTTTGGGTTTTGGTTTATATCTACTAGCTATTCTTCTTCAATAGACATGGAAATTCCTGGCTACTTGTCAAAATCCAATCTAGATTGTGAATATTGGATGGAATGTTGTGACACAAAGAAAATGCTACAATAGTCAAATCGTAGTTTGTCTGTCAATTTTCTTTATATAGACTTAACAGAACCAAATAATATGTTTTTATGCTTTAATATTTGATGCATATAATGGTTACCCTTTTTTGGTTGTTGAAGTGAACGCCTTTTCCTTTAATTCTCTGTCGTTTATGTCATACAGCTGGGTGAAAAAGAATCATTCCAATTCATACCCCACTATTAGCTATCGTGTCCACTTTGCCTAGTAGTAAAGGAAAATGGAGTCCAAAATGCATTAATAAAGCAACAATCGACTGCATTAAGACTGTTGAGAGCTCCATTAAATTTATTTTAGTGAGATTGAAACAATGTGATATAGTGAATTGATTGAAGCTTTACCTTATGAAGTGGAGATCAATCTATTATTATTATTTATCAATTTTGATGGCAAGTTAATTATTAATCTAATTATGCTTCAATTCTCAATTGGTAAGCACATATAAGGTAAAGACCACAAAGACAAATAATATAGTCATCCCGGGAAAACTACTAGAACCTACTATTTTATAAAAATGTCATGGGAGAGTGTTATTTAATGGGGGTGTCATTTTCTCTCTAGTTTAATTGACTAAGCAATTTTAAACATGTGAGAGTCTTTTAGTAGAATAGTAGACAAGTGACTTGGTCAACCATAAAAACAGTATAATTTCTTCTAATTTAGATTTAGATATTTAAAAAAAAAAAATTGAATATTTTGTTAAGATAGACTTATGTGTTACATTTTCTTGTCTATAATTCAATAGTTACAAAAATAAAGGAGAGAGGATTCAAATTGTGGTTCTCCTTGTAAAGTAGAACTAATAATGCCACTAAGTTACAATTTACAAGACTATTGGTTATCTATGACATTTATATAAACCTTAATGGAAAGTGTCATTTATCCCTAGTTTGGGGAGGAGTATCATTTCATGAAATTTACCCAAATATAAAAGATGAAAGATGATGAGATGACACAACAATAAGAGACCAATTTTCTTACCACTATATATATATATATATATTTTTTTTTTTTTCAGAATTAAACGATTAGTACAGAAATCTAATGAAAAAGAAAGAAAGAAATCACTGAATCGTACTATGAAATTCCATTAGGATATTGTTATTCTTTGATGTCAATAACAATAATGTAATTGATTCTCAGTCTTAATCTTTATGAACAGCCCGTTGTAAAAGGGATCTATAGTAAAAAGTTTGCAACCTCTCTCACTTTCAATATATTCACTTTTTCAAAAGTTTGCATCCAATTGTTTGCTGCCAAATAGCCAATTATGAGTGGAATATTCTCAATTACCCACGTTTTTACGAAAGGCAGAAGGCACAAAGGCCCCAATCAATTTACAAAGAATCTCTCATATACTCCTAATGTTCAATCTGTGGACTGTGGAGCCGAGTTTAATGTGAACCAACTCTCACCTCTGTATACAATACCTAACATTACTTTTTCTACACATATTTGTCAGAATTTATAATAAAGTAATATTGCTTTTGTATCGGTCTATTAAGTATTTAGTTTTTATTAGACATCTCAGAGATTATAGAGAGAATTTTTTCTAGAATCACAACTTTTATAGCACAAAATTTTGTTAAAATTTTGATGTGATAAATTATGACTAATTGGCTGCTTATTACTTTCATATGAATTTAAAATTCTTAAATTTTTTTTACCACTTATAATTAAAATTGTAGCAAAAGTTGTTTCCTAGATTTTGTCTCGTGAAAAGGTTGAGAAACTTTTTGTATTGCAGAATTGTTTTTCTTTCTCCTGTGTATATGTTGGCGTTTAGTAAAGATGTGTATTTTAATGGCCACTTCTCAGCCACTTGTAACGCATTAAACTGCCTTCCCCTAAAAAGTTCCACACTTTTCACACAAACCACTTTCATGGGTATAGCATTATTTATTTAAGAAAATGTTACATACAGCCGCCTTTAACTATCTCTCTAATCATAAAGTTTTGAACTTTTTGACGACGTTCAGCAGGTTAATTGGATTAATTCAACCACTTAATAATTCAACAAGTAATCAACCATAGTAATCAATCACCAAAAGAAAAGCAATAATAGTAAAAAGTAATAAAAAGTACATAGATTTTGATGATGAAGTAGAAAACAAATGAAGAAACTTTTCAATGAAAAAACCTCCCCTAGAAATCCAATCTTGTAAAAAAAGTCACTAGGCAAAATAGTTACAATAGTCTACTTACAAACCCTTTGATGCGAGTCTCCTCTATGAACGAACTTGTTTACAATCTAAAACCTTGAAAGCTAGCAAAAACGACCCATTGTTGTAGGGCAAACTTTGCGGTTTCAAGAACATTGGTTGAAGCACAAGTGGAATAGATCACATTATGATTTTATCAATGAACAAAGAGAGATTTTTTTTTTTTTTTTGGCTCAAGGATATTGGTTTTCAGATTTGCTTTTGGTGGGCTGCTCTCTCTTTACTTGAGAAACATGCTTAAGAATGTTTATATAGGCAGGTTTAGGTCAATTGAGAAATTAAGGTTTCTAATAGAACTCATAAATAATATCCTTCACCCGTGTTGGTATTAATTCAAAATTTCCAGAATTTTCAAGAATGTAACAAGTGGCACGATAGGGTAATTACACTTGTAAAAGTACAGGAACATAGAAAGTAACGTGGGATAATATGACAGTCACTAACTCTTGAAAAGGTATACGCAGTAGAGATAAATGGCATCGAAGTAGTTTTAAGAAGTTGCAAAGCATAATAAAAAATTGAGGGACGCTATGACGAAGGCTATCTCACCATGGTGGGCTAGGATGAGATGAATACAATGATGACATTCAAAAAATGGTTTGGTGGGTGTGGACCACAGACTATTTCTACAAATCCAACTCCATCTTTTACAACAAATGCAACGCACGTCCACAACAGTCCTATATAATACATTCACATGAGCATTGTTAGTAATACATTAACCATTTCTATTGTGTACCAATTGCTTGCCAACGGTCTCACATAATGGGGGATATTTGGGGATTAGCATAGTAAGGGGATAGAATATAGTTAACACATGTTTGAAAGATAATTGCAAACTAGCAACTCGAGTTTCATTTAAAACTCAAGACTTAAAGACTTGCTTCCTACTTGCTGAGTTGGACACTATTATGCCACATAGATCTCGAGTTTTAAAGACTCAAGTTCTACAAAGCAAAACCAAGTCTTTAAGACTCGATTTTCTTCCAGAAATGCCACTAATCTCGAGTCTGCAAGACTCGATTTCTGTCGGAATAAAATCTAAGTGTTTTATGTATCTGGTTTGAGGTTATGTGGAAATGAGAGAAAAACAAAATTTCCAGTGGATTGATGTGGTTTGATAATGAATAAATGGGAGTAGTGATAAAAGATAGGAGAACTGCCAAATGTTTGTGAGTAAATATAGAAGGAGAGGGGTTGTGTTTTACTATTGGCCTCAGTGCAAGGCAATGAGAGAACTGAGTGAGATTTTGAGTGAGAGGTCGCCGATGAGAGGAGACAAGAGTTTTATGCCGCTGATGAGATGCACTTGTCTTCAGTAGAGTGAGGGTTTGGGGTTTGTATGTTTGGGTGTGAAGGAGAGTAAGAGTGCTCTAGACACTTAAGTGAGAGTGAGAAGTGAAATAAAAGTTGAGTCTGTGTTTTGTGTTTGAAATATGATCACAAATCGAGTATTAGAAACTTGATTTCAATGTGGCTCCACGTGGAAAAAAGCCCATGTCAGATGTTTGTAGCTCAAGATTTCAAGTATTAGAAACTCGATTTCTACCCGAAACTTGAGATGTTACTTTTCCACTTTGTTTTGAAACTGGGCAACTAACGAAATCCTTAGCAATTTAAGGTTAAATGAAATAAAAAAAAAATTCCACATAGCCTCCGTTTGGAAAGTGCGTTTTGCGCATTTTTCGACAGAAGCGTTTTTTCTTGCGAGTCTTTTGCATTATTTACAAGACTTACAAGTACTATATTCAATAACTTTTTCTTTAAAACTGAATTCCCCGATAGTATTTATATGTTATTTTACTACAATCTTTTTATTTTTCAGTAATAAATGGTATCTAAACGTATCCATAATATGTGCGACCGGCTCTATCCACTCCATCGAGCCGTCTACGTTAGATACCAGCTCTATTATTTCGTGAGAGAGAGAGAGAGAATGGAGATGTTTTCGTGAGTACTAGGTGAAACCGTCTACTTCAACCCTCCCCTAGAAAAATCTGTAAGATTACCATACCATTAAGTTTCCCTATTGGTTACTGAAAAGTCATGTAGGACCATCCTACTCTCTTTCAACTTTGAACTGCAACTTTCGTCGTTTGCATTTTGGGGCCTTGGTTTTTTGTTCTGTATAGTCCCAACTTTCTTGTTGAGAAAGAAAAGCCAGACCAATTCACACGCACATAAAACATTATATATATATAGTGAATACCATTCCTCGCACATTTCATCCTAGTCTTCGTGTTCTTCTTCTACTTCTTCATTTGCTTCAAAACACTAAAAAAAAAATGCATCTCTACAATGCTTGGCTTCCACCACCGGTGGCTCAAGAGACCAAGAGAGAGAAAGACTCATTCTCTCGGGTCGTCTGCTCTGTCAAGAACTCTTTCAAACCTGATGACCCAGATTCTGTCTACTCCACTCTCAAGTGGATCTCTGTCATCGACCTGTGAGCTTTCTTTAATTTTCGTTTGCTCTTTCTTGTTTATGTTTTTCCTTTTTCAGTCTTATCAATTTGTTTTCGATCTTGGGTCTTTCTTTTTTTCTCAATTTGACTCTAAATTTTGGGTCTTTTGAGATTTTTCAGTATCATTTCGATTCTGGGTGTGTTTGTTTTTTCCTTATCCGAATTCATGTTGAAAATTTGATTGGTTTTGATTTTGTCTCTAGAATTTGGTTATGCCTTTTGTTTGCACGAGTAAATAACAATAATTTTGATGGTTCTGAATTGTGGATTATTGGGTGCCCATTTGATCAGTGAGTGAGTTAGGAAATGAATCGTTGACAGTGAAGATTGGGGTTTAAGGTGGATTATTGGGTGCCTTTTGTTCTTCGTTTATGGCTTGGCCCTTTAACTTTTTTATTTCAATTTTCTTATATAAAGCTGTCTTTGTTCATATTAATACCTACCTCACTACGTGGGTTGTTGGTGGTACTTGGATGACATTTATCTATGTATAACTGTTCTAATTTCACTTGAAAATGGTGTGATTTTTTATTTATTTATAAATTTATCAAAGTAATTCAGCAATAGCGATAGACGAGCTTTAGGGGTTGAGTTACATGAAACAATAGATAATGAACTTGTTTATCTGTCCTAATATTGAGAAATAGAGGCATTTCTATAGAAATTTTTGCTGAAGAGTATGTATGCCTTAGCTTGAGTCGGGGAGCAGGGAAATTCGCGTGGGAGTTGAGGGATGACTATGGCAGTAGTGGGATACAAGACTTGGAATGAGGCCCCTGGGACTTGCACTGGTGAATTTCATATTTTTAGGGTGTTTGCATTTAGAGGTTAGGGGGTGTGGCATTGATAGATACTCTGCCTCTAGGAATGGAGCCAGTCAGCACTACTTATGAATATGAGTTTATCATTGGAATCTTCTGCCCTGCTGCGTTTGTGGGGTTGGTGGGGTTGACATCACTGAATACAAGGAGCCTCCCTCCTTTTAGGTTGGCTTGAGTGGCAGGCTAACCTAAATCCTTGCTTAACTGATTGCTTTTTGCTATGGGCCATACAAAAGAAATGATAGTTGGCTTTTGCCTCTTGGCATTGGGAGATTGGGAATGCTTTGGTTCATAAGATGGCATAGATGGTGTGCACTAGTGGTAGACCCTAGTGTCTGCTATAATTGTTGACATAACATTTTGAGGGAGCACATTTGACTAGTTCAGGGCTGACCAATTTTCAATATGGATGTTCAAATAGTGAATTACCAAATTGGTATCGTTTTAAATTTTGATGAGAAATTAGAAACATATTTGATAAATTACCAATTCTCCCAAAAGCTTTAGTTGTTAAGGAATTGTGAATTTAATAATCTAAACAATATTTGAACACTCCCCTCGCGTGTGGGCCTAGCCTTTCCCTTAATAAGTGGGGCCCAACACATGAGATTTTTTAAACTTTTTAAATGGTAGGTAGAGCAGAGACAAGGTTTGAACTCAGGTACACTTTTCTAATACCATGATAAATTACCAATTTTTCCCAACTGACCCCAACAGCTTAAGTTGTTAGGAAATGATTTATTTAATCATTCAACCAATATTTTAATGATTTCCTGCCCTCCATAGACATAAACAAATGCAAGCATCGCTGAAGTGTCATGACCTTTGAAATGTAAAATCATTTGATCACTGATTCAAGCCAGGAATTGAATGAGAATCACTTATAAAAGAATGAAAATCAATAAGAGATCTGGTTAAAAATCAATAAAGTGAGGTGCATAACAGAATGTAATCCTCAACTTGTGATTACATTGTTAAACTATTGTCCCATTTAACAAACTTCACCACCAGTCATAATGACCGTAACAACTTCACTTGGAAGACACTTCATGCTATACCTTGACAAATTCTGAAGATATCCAGTTCTAACTACTAAACCTTACATTTTCAAAGCAAGCTTTAAGCTGTCACCATGGATTTCAGTTGCTTGGAGGTGTCTGTTCATCAGTATAAGATCTCATGCACTAGCACATTAGGGGTTGCCTTGTGCCTATATGGCTCTTTGTCACATATATTTCTAATTTTGCTTATTTAATAATTAATACTGGTCATACATTATCTCTCATTGTGTTGGTGTTTGGTGATGTATGAGTCTCTTAATGGCAAATAACTATGTTTTATTTATTTTATAAATTACATATTTTTTTTAAGTAAAACTTTATTAAAATTAAAAAACAAGAGTACGATGGACCCCAATTACATGGCCTTGTACTAAGGATATCACTGAGAGTCACTCAAAAAGATGCATGAAGCAAATTACTATGTGTTATGGATGGTGCATGTGAGATATATGTCATAGTAAATTTTTATATGTTAGAGGCACATAAATTATGGTTGGTCTCAATCTGGTGTAGATATATATCAGTTGGTTTGGAAGATGTAGATCTAATGTGTTTATATTGCCTTTCAATTGAAAAAGTTCTTTTCAGAAATTGTTGAAAATTTGTTTTGTTTTGTTTTTTGTTTCTTTTTTTGGCACATAGTTGATCTGGTCCTTCTATCAGACTGGTCTTTTTTCACTTATAGCTAGTAATTGCAGAACTTGTTGGTGAAGCGGATGGAGCTATCCATGCCTTGTCCCATCTATATTGATTGGTGACAGGATTGAAATCTGACTTGAATTTATTTGTTATGCAGTTTCATAAAGGCAAAAAGTGATGTATCTTTGGAAGATGTTAGCACACTTGTTGAGATAGGGTTGGAGTTGTTTAAAAACTCACAAAACAAGCTTTATGCCCAGGTGATCTATTGTCTCATGTGAAATATTTTCTCCTTGTACATATTTACTTTTACAATTTTTCTTTTCTGATATGATGTTCCGTTTGTCTTGATTAGGTTAGATGGGGAAATATCTTAGTAAGGGTACTTAATAAGTATCGGAAGAAGTTGTCCTTGAAAGTTCAATGGCGACCTTTGTATGATACTTTGGTTAATACACATTTCACAAGGTGAGTTTTAAGTATTCGCCTTCAAAATGTATTGTTTTCATTTATTTATTTATTCTTAGTTCAACAAAGTATTGCCATGATTTAATTGATTGGTTAAATTATGATAATTTATTATGAACACTTAATGGCAGCTCACCCCCCACCCCCAAATAAGAATGAGGCGAATGATGAGGTTATGTTGGATTGTGTATAAATAGCCAATCCAAAAAAAGGAAAAAGATATTTTATCATGAAATCTCCTAGTTATGCACTAAAACTGTTTAGTGCTTTTGAAGCCTTTTTTTTTTGGATAAGTAATATGCAATTTATTGAAAAGAGGAATGCGTAATGTACACAGGATGTATACATACAGTGAACCTGAAGAATTAAAATATACAAAAATTACAATCTAAAGGAAATAGAATCAATAAACTCTACAACAGAACATGCATCTAGTGCCAAATGTTCGGGCCTATTCAAACAACCTTACAAACAATGTTTTCAGCTCAATAAAAGAGAGCACACCATCATTAAATTTGTGGTTTTTCTTTTTCAAAATTACCCACATTAACCAAAGGGAAATCATTCCAATAAAAAAAAAATCTGTATCACAAAGTAAATTCTTAATGATCTAAGGTCTCTAGCTTAAAGTTTTTCTCTTTGTTGTTGCTGTCATACTTCTTTGCATTCCCTTCAACTTATAGTTGAATTTTTTTTGACCTGTCCATAATTGCTTTTTTTTGCTTCACTGAATTGCATATACACTATTTTTTGTCTTGTACTTCCTAGTTTTGGAAACTTTATATGCTGATGACTAAGGATTATTCATCTGTTACAGGGATACTGGTCCTGAAGGGTGGAGATTGAGACAGAGGCATTTTGAGGCTATTACTTCCCTTGTTCGATCCTGCCGGAGGTTTTTCCCACCAGGTTCTGCCTTTGAGATATGGTCTGAGTTTAGGTCAGTGCTCTGAGGATCTCTCTCTTTGATTTTGGTGATCTGTCTAAAAGCCTTGAAGTTACTTTGGATTTCTTTGGCCATCAGTAGGTTCAATTTGATTTTGGATTTTTTCAAAGTGAATTACATATGATTCTATCTCTTAAGTTACATATGGCATATATTTAATGTTTTTGACCTTTAGCTTTTTCATGGAGGCAGAATACACTAGAGTTTTATAATTTGTTTTATTAATAGCTACACCAAGTACACCAGTCATTGTCTATGAAAATTCATGTTATTTTTGTGGAAATATTATTTTATTATTATTTTTTTAATAATCTTAAAACAACCAAAATATTGGGTTTTAGAAATAATAAAAAAACTCAATTTGGTCACTTCAGCATTGACTTTTTGTTAAACATCTGTACTCTTCTGCAGTCCCCGATGTTTAGCCTTTGATGATTCAGCAACAAAAAATAGGTAGCCTGAGTAGAAATCAATTTGGTCAATGTAGGCCTTAAATCTCTTCAAACTTTGTACTATACTTATAGTATTCATGTTAGGAATGTTAAGATGTGGAGTCACTCGTCCCAATTGAATTGAATTTTTGGTGTGGTCATAATAGTGAAAGCTCTGTGTGATCATTCTTTACTTTTTGTTGCTTACCATCTAATGTAACAAACCTGCAGATCTTTATTGGAAAATCCATGGCATAATTCATCATTCGAAGGATCTGGGTTTGTGAGACTGTTTCTTCCTACAAATTTAGACAACCAGGACTTTTTTACAAAGTAAGCTGCACATATTTTAGTTGAGAATCCATAGCCAACCCCAAAAATTTGGGATTAAGGCTTGTTGTTGTTGTAAGCAGCACATATTTTTGAGAACTCCTATTTTTTGTGGTTTTCTTTATGTGGCTTGTTTGGGCAAATTAACTTCCTATTGTTGGCATGGCAGTGACTGGATTAAATCGTGTATAGACCTGTGGGACTCGATGCCAAATTGCCAATTTTGGAATAGTCAATGGGCTGCTCTAGTAGCTCGTGTTGTAAAGAACTGCAACTCCATAGAATGGGAGTGTTTCTTACCCACACTTTTTGCCAGATACTTGAATATGTTTGAGGTGACTGTATGAATTGTTTAAATAGTGTTGAATATGTATTGATACTGGTTACATACAGTGGTCCCTAGCATGTGGATATGAGTCTTGTAGTTGAACATGATTTTCTTCTAACTAATGCTTATCATAAATAAAGTAGAAGTACATTTTGACAGAAATTGTTGATCCTTGATTGATTATGCATCAATAATGTCAATTAAATGATGTTTTTATTTGCTCCTACAAGATGGCCTA
This sequence comes from Quercus suber, assembly GCF_002906115.3. Lineage (NCBI taxonomy): Eukaryota > Viridiplantae > Streptophyta > Magnoliopsida > Fagales > Fagaceae > Quercus > Quercus suber. The sequence continues at coordinate 76,620 of NW_027070012.1, read as the reverse complement.
AAATAATTATAAGGCTCCGTTTGTTTTATTGTAAAATGTTTTTTGATGTAAATTTTTTTTAGCTAGGGAAAGCATTTTCTTTTTTAGTGTTTGGTTGCATTTTTCAAAATGCTTCAGAAATTATTTTTCGGTGTTTGTTGCTAGATAAAATGTGGAAAATTTCCTTCATCACAAAATCTGTATATCCACAACCCGTTACAGGACAAAACACCCAAATAGATCAAAACTCTACATATCCACAATACCCATTACTGATTGGCAGCAGGAAAATCCCAAACACCCATTACAGATTGGTGGAAAAATCCCAAAATCACAACACCCATAACAGATCATCTGCAGTGGCAGATCAGCAGAGTGCTGATGGCCACTGCTTGCCCACCAGCATTGACTGCCAAGCCTTTGCGCCTCAACAAACCCCAACATTTGACCACCAAGTGGATCAGAAAAAAATGAACCCTCTGCACCTTCGATCACTGCGCCACCATGCCACTTCACCACTGTGCCACCATGCTAAAGATCCCATGCCCCACAGCTGGCATCCTTTGGGTGTGAGAAGGAGAGCAAGGAGGGTGGAGGTTTGTGTGTGAAAGAGAGAATGGGGGGTGGTTTTGGGGGAGGGTTAACTCTTGAAAAGGTATACGCAGTAGAGATAAGTGGCATCGAAGTAGTTTTAAGAAGTTGCAAAGCATAATAAAAAATTGAGGGACGCTATGACGAAGGCTATCTCACCATGGTGGGCCAGGATTAGATGAATACAATGACATTCAAAAAATGGTTTGGTGGGTGTGGACCACAGACTATTTCTACAAATCCAACTCCATCTTTTACAACAAATGCAACGCACGTCCACAACAGTCCTATATAATACATTCACATGAGCATTGTTAGTAATACATTAACCATTTCTATTGTGTACCAATTGCTTGTCAACGGTCTCACATAATGGGGGATATTTGGGGGCTAGCATAGTAAGGGGATAGAATATAGTTAACACATGTTTGAAAGATAATTGCAAACTAGCAACTTGAGTTTCATTTAAAACTCGAGGCTTAAAGACTCGCTTCCTACTTGCTGAGTTGGACACTATTATGCCACATAGATCTCGAGTTTTAAAGACTCAAGTTTTACAAAGCAAAACCAAGTCTTTAAGACTCGATTTTCTTCTAGAAATGCCACTAATCTCGAGTCTACAAGACTCGATTTCTGCCGGAATAAAATCTAAGTGTTTTATGTATCTGGTTTGCGGTTATGTGGAAATGAGAGAAAAACAAAATTTCCAGTGGATTGATGTGGTTTGATAATGAATAAATGGGAGTAGTGATAAAAGATAGGAGAACTGCCAAATGTTTGTGAGTAAATATAGAAGGAGAGGGGTTGTGTTTTACTATTGGCCTCAGTGCAAGGCAGTGAGAGAACTGAGTGAGATTTTGAGTGAGAGGTCGCCGATGAGAGGAGACAAGAGTTTTATGCTGCTGATGAGATGCGCTTGTCTTCAGTAGAGTGAGGGTTTGGGGTTTGTATGTTTGGGTGTGAAGGAGAGTAAGAGTGCTCTAGACACTTAAGTGGGAGTGAGAAGTGAAATAAAAGTTGAGTCTGTGTTTTGTGTTTGAAATATGATCACAAATCGAGTATTAGAAACTTGATTTCAATGTGGCTTCACATGGAAAAAAGTCCACGCCAGATGTTTGTAGCTCAAGATCTCAAGTATTAGAAACTCGATTTCTACCCAAAACTTGAGTTTTAAAAACTTGAGATGCTACTTTTGCACTTTGTTTTGAAACTGGGCAACTAACGAAATCCTTAGCAATCTAATGTTAAATGAAAAAAAAAAAAAAAAAAATTCCATATAGCCTCCGTTTAGAAAGTGCGTTTTGTGCGTTTTTCGACAGAAGCGTTTTTTCTTGCGAGTCCTATGCATTATTCACAAGACTCATAAGTACCATATTCAACAACTTTTTCTTTAAAACTGAATTCCACAATACTATTTATATATTTAAAAATTATTTTACTATAATATTTTCATTTTTCAGTAATAAATGGTATCTAAACATATCCATAATATGTGTGACCGGCTCTATCCGCTCCATCGAGCAGTCTCGTTAGATATTAGCTCTATTATTTCAGAGAAATGATATGTCTACAATAATTTTACAACATTTTTACAACAAATCCTAAGTGGTAGGTTGTTACTAGTTGTTATTGTTAGGGCAAAAAAGTAATTTTAGCGTTAGTTTCAAATTTGAACCAATAATAACTAACTACTTGTGATTTGTTGTAAAAATATTATAAAATTGTTGTAAATGTAGCATCTCTCGTTTTCGTGGGTACTAGGTGAAACCGTCTACTTCAACCCTCCCCTAGAAAAATCTGTAAGATTACCATACCATTAAGTTTCCCTATTGGTTACTGAAAAGTCATGTAGGACCATCCTACTCTCTTTCAACTTTGAACTGCAACTTTCGTCGTTTGCATTTTGGGGCCTTGGTTTTTTGTTCTGTATAGTCCCAACTTTCTTGTTGAGAAAGAAAAGCCAGACCAATTCACACGCACATAAAACATTATATATATATAGTGAATACCATTCCTCGCACATTTCATCCTAGTCTTCGTGTTCTTCTTCTACTTCTTCATTTGCTTCAAAACACTAAAAAAAAAATGCATCTCTACAATGCTTGGCTTCCACCACCGGTGGCTCAAGAGACCAAGAGAGAGAAAGACTCATTCTCTCGGGTCGTCTGCTCTGTCAAGAACTCTTTCAAACCTGATGACCCAGATTCTGTCTACTCCACTCTCAAGTGGATCTCTGTCATCGACCTGTGAGCTTTCTTTAATTTTCGTTTGCTCTTTCTTGTTTATGTTTTTCCTTTTTCAGTCTTATCAATTTGTTTTCGATCTTGGGTCTTTCTTTTTTTCTCAATTTGACTCTAAATTTTGGGTCTTTTGAGATTTTTCAGTATCATTTCGATTCTGGGTGTGTTTGTTTTTTCCTTATCCGAATTCATGTTGAAAATTTGATTGGTTTTGATTTTGTCTCTAGAATTTGGTTATGCCTTTTGTTTGCACGAGTAAATAACAATAATTTTGATGGTTCTGAATTGTGGATTATTGGGTGCCCATTTGATCAGTGAGTGAGTTAGGAAATGAATACAAGAGACCAAGAGAGAGAAAGACTCATTCTCTCGGGTCGTCTGCTCTGTCAAGAACTCTTTCAAACCTGATGACCCAGATTCTGTCTACTCCACTCTCAAGTGGATCTCTGTCATCGACCTGTGAGCTTTCTTTAATTTTCGTTTGCTCTTTCTTGTTTATGTTTTTCCTTTTTCAGTCTTATCAATTTGTTTTCGATCTTGGGTCTTTCTTTTTTTCTCAATTTGACTCTAAATTTTGGGTCTTTTGAGATTTTTCAGTATCATTTCGATTCTGGGTGTGTTTGTTTTTTCCTTATCCGAATTCATGTTGAAAATTTGATTGGTTTTGATTTTGTCTCTAGAATTTGGTTATGCCTTTTGTTTGCACGAGTAAATAACAATAATTTTGATGGTTCTGAATTGTGGATTATTGGGTGCCCATTTGATCAGTGAGTGAGTTAGGAAATGAATCGTTGACAGTGAAGATTGGGGTTTAAGGTGGATTATTGGGTGCCTTTTGTTCTTCGTTTATGGCTTGGCCCTTTAACTTTTTTATTTCAATTTTCTTATATAAAGCTGTCTTTGTTCATATTAATACCTACCTCACTACGTGGGTTGTTGGTGGTACTTGGATGACATTTATCTATGTATAACTGTTCTAATTTCACTTGAAAATGGTGTGATTTTTTATTTATTTATAAATTTATCAAAGTAATTCAGCAATAGCGATAGACGAGCTTTAGGGGTTGAGTTACATGAAACAATAGATAATGAACTTGTTTATCTGTCCTAATATTGAGAAATAGAGGCATTTCTATAGAAATTTTTGCTGAAGAGTATGTATGCCTTAGCTTGAGTCGGGGAGCAGGGAAATTCGCGTGGGAGTTGAGGGATGACTATGGCAGTAGTGGGATACAAGACTTGGAATGAGGCCCCTGGGACTTGCACTGGTGAATTTCATATTTTTAGGGTGTTTGCATTTAGAGGTTAGGGGGTGTGGCATTGATAGATACTCTGCCTCTAGGAATGGAGCCAGTCAGCACTACTTATGAATATGAGTTTATCATTGGAATCTTCTGCCCTGCTGCGTTTGTGGGGTTGGTGGGGTTGACATCACTGAATACAAGGAGCCTCCCTCCTTTTAGGTTGGCTTGAGTGGCAGGCTAACCTAAATCCTTGCTTAACTGATTGCTTTTTGCTATGGGCCATACAAAAGAAATGATAGTTGGCTTTTGCCTCTTGGCATTGGGAGATTGGGAATGCTTTGGTTCATAAGATGGCATAGATGGTGTGCACTAGTGGTAGACCCTAGTGTCTGCTATAATTGTTGACATAACATTTTGAGGGAGCACATTTGACTAGTTCAGGGCTGACCAATTTTCAATATGGATGTTCAAATAGTGAATTACCAAATTGGTATCGTTTTAAATTTTGATGAGAAATTAGAAACATATTTGATAAATTACCAATTCTCCCAAAAGCTTAAGTTGTTAAGGAATTGTGAATTTAATAATCTAAACAATATTTGAACACTCCCCTCGCGTGTGGGCCTAGCCTTTCCCTTAATAAGTGGGGCCCAACACATGAGATTTTTTAAACTTTTTAAATGGTAGGTAGAGCAGAGACAAGGTTTGAACTCAGGTACACTTTTCTAATACCATGATAAATTACCAATTTTTCCCAACTGACCCCAACAGCTTAAGTTGTTAGGAAATGATTTATTTAATCATTCAACCAATATTTTAATGATTTCCTGCCCTCCATAGACATAAACAAATGCAAGCATCGCTGAAGTGTCATGACCTTTGAAATGTAAAATCATTTGATCACTGATTCAAGCCAGGAATTGAATGAGAATCACTTATAAAAGAATGAAAATCAATAAGAGATCTGGTTAAAAATCAATAAAGTGAGGTGCATAACAGAATGTAATCCTCAACTTGTGATTACATTGTTAAACTATTGTCCCATTTAACAAACTTCACCACCAGTCATAATGACCGTAACAACTTCACTTGGAAGACACTTCATGCTATACCTTGACAAATTCTGAAGATATCCAGTTCTAACTACTAAACCTTACATTTTCAAAGCAAGCTTTAAGCTGTCACCATGGATTTCAGTTGCTTGGAGGTGTCTGTTCATCAGTATAAGATCTCATGCACTAGCACATTAGGGGTTGCCTTGTGCCTATATGGCTCTTTGTCACATATATTTCTAATTTTGCTTATTTAATAATTAATACTGGTCATACATTATCTCTCATTGTGTTGGTGTTTGGTGATGTATGAGTCTCTTAATGGCAAATAACTATGTTTTATTTATTTTATAAATTACATATTTTTTTTAAGTAAAACTTTATTAAAATTAAAAAACAAGAGTACGATGGACCCCAATTACATGGCCTTGTACTAAGGATATCACTGAGAGTCACTCAAAAAGATGCATGAAGCAAATTACTATGTGTTATGGATGGTGCATGTGAGATATATGTCATAGTAAATTTTTATATGTTAGAGGCACATAAATTATGGTTGGTCTCAATCTGGTGTAGATATATATCAGTTGGTTTGGAAGATGTAGATCTAATGTGTTTATATTGCCTTTCAATTGAAAAAGTTCTTTTCAGAAATTGTTGAAAATTTGTTTTGTTTTGTTTTTTGTTTCTTTTTTTGGCACATAGTTGATCTGGTCCTTCTATCAGACTGGTCTTTTTTCACTTATAGCTAGTAATTGCAGAACTTGTTGGTGAAGCGGATGGAGCTATCCATGCCTTGTCCCATCTATATTGATTGGTGACCGGATTGAAATCTGACTTGAATTTATTTGTTATGCAGTTTCATAAAGGCAAAAAGTGATGTATCTTTGGAAGATGTTAGCACACTTGTTGAGATAGGGTTGGAGTTGTTTAAAAACTCACAAAACAAGCTTTATGCCCAGGTGATCTATTGTCTCATGTGAAATATTTTCTCCTTGTACATATTTACTTTTACAATTTTTCTTTTCTGATATGATGTTCCGTTTGTCTTGATTAGGTTAGATGGGGAAATATCTTAGTAAGGGTACTTAATAAGTATCGGAAGAAGTTGTCCTTGAAAGTTCAATGGCGACCTTTGTATGATACTTTGGTTAATACACATTTCACAAGGTGAGTTTTAAGTATTCGCCTTCAAAATGTATTGTTTTCATTTATTTATTTATTCTTAGTTCAACAAAGTATTGCCATGATTTAATTGATTGGTTAAATTATGATAATTTATTATGAACACTTAATGGCAGCTCACCCCCCACCCCCAAATAAGAATGAGGCGAATGATGAGGTTATGTTGGATTGTGTATAAATAGCCAATCCAAAAAAAGGAAAAAGATATTTTATCATGAAATCTCCTAGTTATGCACTAAAACTGTTTAGTGCTTTTGAAGCCTTTTTTTTTTGGATAAGTAATATGCAATTTATTGAAAAGAGGAATGCGTAATGTACACAGGATGTATACATACAGTGAACCTGAAGAATTAAAATATACAAAAATTACAATCTAAAGGAAATAGAATCAATAAACTCTACAACAGAACATGCATCTAGTGCCAAATGTTCGGGCCTATTCAAACAACCTTACAAACAATGTTTTCAGCTCAATAAAAGAGAGCACACCATCATTAAATTTGTGGTTTTTCTTTTTCAAAATTACCCACATTAACCAAAGGGAAATCATTCCAATAAAAAAAAAATCTGTATCACAAAGTAAATTCTTAATGATCTAAGGTCTCTAGCTTAAAGTTTTTCTCTTTGTTGTTGCTGTCATACTTCTTTGCATTCCCTTCAACTTATAGTTGAATTTTTTTTGACCTGTCCATAATTGCTTTTTTTTGCTTCACTGAATTGCATATACACTATTTTTTGTCTTGTACTTCCTAGTTTTGGAAACTTTATATGCTGATGACTAAGGATTATTCATCTGTTACAGGGATACTGGTCCTGAAGGGTGGAGATTGAGACAGAGGCATTTTGAGGCTATTACTTCCCTTGTTCGATCCTGCCGGAGGTTTTTCCCACCAGGTTCTGCCTTTGAGATATGGTCTGAGTTTAGGTCAGTGCTCTGAGGATCTCTCTCTTTGATTTTGGTGATCTGTCTAAAAGCCTTGAAGTTACTTTGGATTTCTTTGGCCATCAGTAGGTTCAATTTGATTTTGGATTTTTTCAAAGTGAATTACATATGATTCTATCTCTTAAGTTACATATGGCATATATTTAATGTTTTTGACCTTTAGCTTTTTCATGGAGGCAGAATACACTAGAGTTTTATAATTTGTTTTATTAATAGCTACACCAAGTACACCAGTCATTGTCTATGAAAATTCATGTTATTTTTGTGGAAATATTATTTTATTATTATTTTTTTAATAATCTTAAAACAACCAAAATATTGGGTTTTAGAAATAATAAAAAAACTCAATTTGGTCACTTCAGCATTGACTTTTTGTTAAACATCTGTACTCTTCTGCAGTCCCCGATGTTTAGCCTTTGATGATTCAGCAACAAAAAATAGGTAGCCTGAGTAGAAATCAATTTGGTCAATGTAGGCCTTAAATCTCTTCAAACTTTGTACTATACTTATAGTATTCATGTTAGGAATGTTAAGATGTGGAGTCACTCGTCCCAATTGAATTGAATTTTTGGTGTGGTCATAATAGTGAAAGCTCTGTGTGATCATTCTTTACTTTTTGTTGCTTACCATCTAATGTAACAAACCTGCAGATCTTTATTGGAAAATCCATGGCATAATTCATCATTCGAAGGATCTGGGTTTGTGAGACTGTTTCTTCCTACAAATTTAGACAACCAGGACTTTTTTACAAAGTAAGCTGCACATATTTTAGTTGAGAATCCATAGCCAACCCCAAAAATTTGGGATTAAGGCTTGTTGTTGTTGTAAGCAGCACATATTTTTGAGAACTCCTATTTTTTGTGGTTTTCTTTATGTGGCTTGTTTGGGCAAATTAACTTCCTATTGTTGGCATGGCAGTGACTGGATTAAATCGTGTATAGACCTGTGGGACTCGATGCCAAATTGCCAATTTTGGAATAGTCAATGGGCTGCTCTAGTAGCTCGTGTTGTAAAGAACTGCAACTCCATAGAATGGGAGTGTTTCTTACCCACACTTTTTGCCAGATACTTGAATATGTTTGAGGTGACTGTATGAATTGTTTAAATAGTGTTGAATATGTATTGATACTGGTTACATACAGTGGTCCCTAGCATGTGGATATGAGTCTTGTAGTTGAACATGATTTTCTTCTAACTAATGCTTATCATAAATAAAGTAGAAGTACATTTTGACAGAAATTGTTGATCCTTGATTGATTATGCATCAATAATGTCAATTAAATGATGTTTTTATTTGCTCCTACAAGATGGCCTAAAATAATTATAAGGCTCCGTTTGTTTTATTGTAAAATGTTTTTTGATGTAAATTTTTTTTAGCTAGGGAAAGCATTTTCTTTTTTAGTGTTTGGTTGCATTTTTCAAAATGCTTCAGAAATTATTTTTCGGTGTTTGTTGCTAGATAAAATGTGGAAAATTTCCTTCATCACAAAATCTGTATATCCACAACCCGTTACAGGACAAAACACCCAAATAGATCAAAACTCTACATATCCACAATACCCATTACTGATTGGCAGCAGGAAAATCCCAAACACCCATTACAGATTGGTGGAAAAATCCCAAAATCACAACACCCATAGCAGATCATCTGCAGTGGCAGATCAGCAGAGTGCTGATGGCCACTGCTTGCCCACCAGCATTGACTGCCAAGCCTTTGCGCCTCAACAAACCCCAACATTTGACCACCAAGTGGATCAGAAAAAAATGAACCCTCTGCACCTTCGATCACTGCGCCACCATGCCACTTCACCACTGTGCCACCATGCTAAAGATCCCATGCCCCACAGCTGGCATCCTTTGGGTGTGAGAAGGAGAGCAAGGAGGGTGGAGGTTTGTGTGTGAAAGAGAGAATGGGGGGTGGTTTTGGGGGAGGGGGGGGGGGGGTTGTCTATGGG
>NW_027070012.1:46400-59556 GCF_002906115.3 Quercus suber | reverse complement strand
CCCCTCCCCCCACTCCCCCCAACCCCCCCCCCCCTCCCAATCTCTCCCAGGGCCAAAAAGACTAAACCGTAACCAGCTATATGACTTGTAATCATTCAAGGATGCAATGCAAAGGGGAACCTCTTCAGTTACCATACCTATACATAAAGGTTCGCAGATATGTCAGTGTGCAGATCTAGTCCGCCAGTTAGAATCATTGGCTGAAGAGAGAATCACAGATACGGCCTCCTGGAGATGAGGTTCCCAGAAAATCCTCCATTTTAGCAGTTCAAAAGCAGCCTTGGCCAACGTTGACAAATCTTTTATTTGATGTTTCCTTCAAAAGGCAGTAATAATTCTCAGATAAGAAGTTGTGATGCGCAACCTACTAGGCATCATGATGCAAATAAAACAAATGAAAAACAAAAACTCCTGTAAGTATTGTCTCTCCAATAATTATCTCCAAAGAATTGAAATCTAATACAACAGAAACATCTTAGACTTTGTACAAGGAATCATAAATGTTAAAGATCAGAAAGGGCCAACAAGTTGCATCCTAAAATCTATATCACAAATCAGTATATGGTCTCCTGTCTGTCTCAGTCACCACTGTCGAATTGCGCTTTAAGCAGAAAGTACAATCTGCTCTCTGATTAAGTTAGTAGGGGCTCCACTAATGACTATCCCAAACCGAAGCACCCAAAATGAAAAGACAACTACTTCAGGTAGTAGGGACTCCACTAGTGACTACTCCCAAATAGAAGCATCCAAAATGGAATGCTAGCTATTTACATGGCAGAAGTCTGTCACAAGATATGAATGGCGTTGAACAGATTGTATGAGACTGCAAATCATCACATCTCTCTTAACTATAAACGAGAGGAACGAGGGAGCCATAATTAGCAGTTAAGAGTAAGTGCAAAGGCATTAAGAATCCATATGGCAAAGAGCAAATTGGAATTGAAGTCAAAACAGAATTATGATTTTCATTTTTCAGTATACAATGATTTATCTCACTCAACAGAACAGAATTTCATAATTACGAAAAGAAATCCATTTTCAGAGAGGACTCCTATCTTTGATTTGTAAATTTACTTCAATACCATGCTTTAGATGATTTTGTAGGTTTGTACAAGGGGACACCACACTTTTTTTTTAAAAAAAATTTAAGGAGATACTACTAAAATTAGAGCATTCGAAGAAAACTGGAATAGCAAACAAAGTGAGATGTGCTATCCTGAAAGTCACTTGTTGGAAAATCAAAATTTTAAAAATATGAAGAACAAAATAAAAATTATGAATCTTATAATTTAGAAAAACTAATTCTATCAATATTACTTCAGTTAAGGAATGAATAATTCCAAGTTCTCTCTGACATAGTGGTCAACAAACCCCAATTAAAACATCAATACTAAACTGACAGGAACATATTTTTTCAATAAGTTAAACAGACAGGTAAATATTTAAAAAATAAAAATTTAAACACTGGTGAATTTCAGAACCAAATATTAATACAATGCAAATCAGTAGAGTAATATTAACACAAGCAAACAGGTGCTCAACATACCTGCAAGGAAATTACAGGATAAAGAAGCCCCACAATTACATCCAGCAAATATGAAGATCTTCCAGACTTCAAAGACGAGATGATAAAATGGAATAGCTACACACAATAGGAAAAATAGATCCGTGAATGAAGATTTTATGAGTTAAAAGGATATTCAACAGAAAAGTTTCCTGAAAGTTAGTACCGTTTCCATCCATTTGACATCATCTTGTGAATCTCCATTCAAATGTACTTCTTGAAGTTTTGAATCTATTGGGGTCTCCAAATTGTCAGATTGGCTGGTACTCTGAATATTTATTACCACTTCAGATGCTCGTTTTATTAGGAACTGAACCCAACCTCCATCTTTAAGTCTGTTATCAATATCACTATTTCTCCCTTCATGTGAAAAATCATGATCCGAAGACGCATAAAGCCGAATGTTAGAGCACAATACAGAAAGGTTAACACCTATAGCTTCTCTTACCTGTCCATGTGAAAGATGCACAAAACAAAAATAAGAAAATAACTCCCAAGGTTACAAGGAAAATAATATTGTATTGGTTAGTTCTTTGCCTCAATAACATTGTAATTGTTATTTCTTCTCATGTTTAACATTGTTAGAATTATGTATGAACGATTAAATCCACCATTTTCTGGGGGGGTTGTGGGGAATGGGGGTAGGGGTTTTTTGGTTTGTGATATGTTTAGCTTATCAAATCTTGAATAAATTTCTTCTTGGGGAAGTTAAATTTAACAGTGTCCATATTTTTGCACGAGTATCTATACTTCAAAAAATGTCATTTATAAAGGAAGATTCAATGTTTTTAAATTTTTTTTTTTCTTCTTCTTTCTTCTAATTACCTCTTTATCTTCAGCCTTTCATGATATCTTATATTGACTTGATATCTTGTGTGGACTGGAGTCTGTCATAGTTTTTAGAGAAATGTTTGCTATAGGCAGAGGCATTTAAAGTCATGTTATGTCTTTATAACAGGCACACTTTCATTCTCTCAAGTGTGGAGAAACAACAAATCTGGAGCACTGTGGAGAAACTACTTATAGATAACCAAGTGGAGGCAAGTTTCTAACCTACAGTAGTAGTTTTCTTTTTATGAAAATTTTCAATTTTTAAGGGGGTTCACTGATGGGATAACCCCTCCAAAAATTGGAATATGGGATTGTCTGTGGCAAGTAAAAAGTATTAACTTCTGGATGCTTATTTGAAAAGTAATGTGGAATATTGGGTGTAATATGATCCATGTTTTGGGTAGTTCAGATTTGGACATATAAGATTGTGATGCTATTGATAAGAACAATGATATTGCTAACTCATTTTAATTCAGAAGTCATAGACCCCTGAAATGAAGTAACAGTAAGAACAAGTTATGTGGTTCTTGAGATTTTCTCTTTAACCAATTATGCCCTAATTTTTGGGACCTTTTAGGAGTCTATAGCTCTTCTTTACAGGCTAAGGTTTTTGGGCTTATCTATCAAAAAAAAAAAAAAAAAAGCTAAGGTTTTTGGGTCTTGGTGTAGAATTTAGCTCCTTTCAAGTTATTTAGCTAACTTCTGGCTCAGGTAAGAGAGCATGCTGCAGCAGTTTTGGCAGGCCTAATGAAGGGCGGGGATGAAGATCTAGCAAGAGATTTTCGTGATAGAGCTTACTTGAAGGCAAATAATCTTCAAAGAAAGAGAAAGCAGAGGTTAGAATCATGTTATTGATGTCCTTAGTTATTAATTACTTGATATGCCTTTTCGATGAGGAGACGACACCTACTTATCTGCATTTTCATGCGCACAACACTTTCTGCTGTATTCTTTTTATAATGTCCTGCATGCATATAGACACATGTAAACGCGTCTGCTTGCATTTCATAAATAAGTTCTATTTCTGTTAGTAAGGTTCTGTTGTTTCATGGAAGTTGAAACCAGAGTGATTTGGGGAAATGCTGATAGTATTATGAATGGTGGGTTGAAACAGATGGACTGCTGGTTCATGATTCATGAATATATCTTTGTACAGTTGAAGAGTAATTTAATGGATCGTTGTGAAGAACAATTATTAACAAAGAAATCAATTAAATCTTTTCTTCTGCTGAGCCACTTCTAAATGTTTCGTTGAGCTGTTGAATGCATTTTGGATCAGGATGTATGATTCATGCTTTTTAATGAATTTAATCTTTTATATGCAAAAATCACAGTAGAAGTAAGAAAAAAGGACATGTCAATTAAGGGAATAACAACGAGTATGACTTTAGATTGAGCAGAATGGAGGAAAAGGATACAAATGACTGACCCTAACTAATTTGTTGAGGATTTATAGCCAACCTCAAAAGTTGGGACTAAGGCTTTGTTTGTTGTTGTTATTGTAGTAAATTTTGTATGCAATATGTGCTTGAGTGCATTGTCAAATATAAAGAAATCTGTAGATTCTGTACTTATCTGCCTGAGATTTTAAGTACTGAATTTTATGCCTCCTGGTATTGATGAACACTAATAATAATGCAATCATATACTAACCAGTAAGTTGTTCATGCATGTATTCATGTATTTATATATGTGAATCATTTTATAATTTGGATACCCTTTGTATTGAGTATTACTGGGTATTTCATGTAAAGTTTCATTATTCTGATCTAATGTCTATAAATGCAGAAATCTAAGTTCTGGTCACTCCATTGCCTCTATACATGGTGCTGTCCTTGCTTTGACTGCTTCTGTGTTATCAGCGCCGTATGACATGCCCAGGTGTGTTACATTAAGTTGAAGAAGTTGATCTTATAGTTAGTTTTTAGAGATATGCTGTAACAACTTCGATGATGCGTAAAAAACTTTAAGTAATAATTTTATTGAATCAAGGAAAGCTTAAATACAGAGGATGCATGAATCTGATGTTTATGTAATTGTGAAAATATATGGCCAACACAATCATAATGTATCTTACTTAAAGCTTCCAATGGGTGGGTTTGGTGGGATCAAGATTGTGAGTTCAAATGTTATTAAACCCACCAGTCTGTTTTCTTAAAATGGTATATTGATAACATAGCAATAGTAAATTGTTACAGAAAATTTCTGAAATAAAACTATTTAAAAAATTTACATGTGAAATTGGATCTGCCAAGAAGCTTGTAGCTGAATTGGCACACTTTTAACGGAGATATCTAGGATTTAAATCCCCTCTCCCCCATTGTAACTATTGTTTTACTTATATATATATATATAATTTGAAATTAGAACCAACTTTTATCACTGGATTTACACACCAAATTTCATTCACTTATAGATTAGAAAACTTTGAATTATGATTGTTCCTTTGATAACATTTCTACAAATTCCAATTTCTTTGAGTCGTCAGTCAACAATAGGCGCACTTATACCAACCCAAAGCTTGGTTTTTGGTTTTAATGGGTCTAAATTGACCAAATGTGACTAGTTAGCTAATATTAGTTAATGAAAGATCCCAAAAGATTTTTGGTTATTTGACTAAAATGAGTGGTGTATGTACAAACATATCATTCTTATGGAAGATAGTGAAAAGTTCTACAAATTTTGTGTGGAAATGAGGCGCAAAATCTCTGTGGTGAAAAAGTTTACCTTCACACAAACCTCCACCCCACCAGAAAGGATAAGCTCCGTTCCTTATGGCAAGTTAGGACCCTACAAACTGACTGCATGCCCATTTGGTAGTGTGTTTTCAACCTGCACTTTTTCAAAGTACAACTTTTTATAAATTCACTTTTTCTAGGTACAGTTTTTTCAAACAATCCCATTTTCAAAAAGCTGAAAAATAAGTTGTACCACATGTTTTGCTTAGATTCATCAACTGGATTTATAAAATTCCGTTATTTATCCAAAAAAAAGAAAAAAGAAAGAAGGATTCATCAACTGGATTTGTTTGAGGGAAGCGGATTGGGGAGGAGCCAAAACCCTCTTGGTTTGCCTAGTCCTATAATTCTTCTTGAGTTCTGGTATAACTATGCTGGATCTTTTTAAACATTCAAACCTTTTTGTTTAATATATCAATAACATTCAAACTATTTGCCTTTTAGCTCTCATTCAGGGATGGGACATCAGATTGAATGGTCTAAATGGGTTTTTATTGCCAATTTTTTTATATATATATGGGTCCGGTTAACGTGTGCCCTAAGGGCACACATTAAGCTTTCTATTTTTGGAGACATTTTCTCGGAAATTGAAATAGCTGTTATTACCTTTTTAATTTTCGAGAAATTTTTTTCCAAAAATGAAAATTAATGTGTGCTCTAAGGGCACACATTAGTAAAATCCTATATATATATATATATATATTTTTTTTTCCTTTTGATATATTAGTTCCTTAACAGCATTAGGGTGTTTTTTTTCCTCCAGTTGGTTACCTGAGCATGTTACAATACTGGCTCGTTTTGCCGGGGAGCCAACACCTGTAAAATCTACAGTTACAAAAGCAGTTGCAGAGTTCCGGCGGACCCATGCAGATACATGGAATGTTCAGAAAAATTCATTTACTGAAGAGCAACTCGAGGTAGCTTTGCAGAAATATTACTTCTCCAAGAACTCTAGACTTCTGTAAAAAAAAAAAAAAAAAAAAGAAACTTTAATTCTGTTTCCTAAAATTATTTTTCTTCTTGTTTACTTGCAGGTTCTGGCTGATACATCCTCTTCATCTTCATATTTTGCTTGACCTACATTGTATTTCTAGTAATAGCAGAGATATAGTTTGAACACAAATAGTTGAAATTATTAGCAAGAAATAATGCTTTTTCTTGTATTTTATCATGATTTATGAAATGAGCTTTATTTACATGTCAATCATTATAATTGCTGTAAGATGTTTATTTTTAATCCTTGAAGTAGGATTCCTGCCTTCTTCGCACTCCTGTTCTGTAACTTTTCTTAAACTATTGGGTTCATTAGATCATCAGATGACAAATCCCATAAGACACAGTCTGAACTGAAAATGCTGGACCCATTTCTGATTCCTTTCCCACCCTCAGAATCCTCCCCATTTTCTTCCTCAAGTTTTTCATGCAACCGAACTTGCTGGTCCCCTGCTGTGCATGTGCTTCCTGTACACATACTCTGGCTCCATGGTGATCTGTCCCCGTCATTGCCAAAAGATGACGGGCCATACTGATATCCAGTCATAGATGCAGGGAAAGCACTGCAGGCCCCTGCAAAATTTGCAGATGTCGCTCCAGTACTGTCCCATGGCTTGTTTGATGGTAGCATCTCAGGTTCTTGGATAGCCCTGGATAGGCCAAGCTTGATCTTCTCAATGGTATCATCTTTTTCGTCTTGTTTACTGTTAATATAAGTGGCAGTGGTGTTCCCTAGTGCTGCATTGGGTTGTTGGATCTGGAAGTCAATGCGCTTCTTAGTAAGGAGATGGAGCATTTCATCTTTGAAGCAGCCAAGGGCTGCTTCTGCAAGGTGAGCCACCTGTGGGGGTGCCAGTGTGGTTGCAATTTCAGCCATTAGGTGGGAGAAGGGCTTGTGGGTCACAGGATCAATTCCCATGCCTGACAGCTTCTTTTTCAGTTTGGTGTTCCAGTGATTTTTAACATCATTGTCTGTGCGGCCAGGCAGCTGAGCTGCAATTAGTGACCATCTGGATGCCCATGTAGGAAATAATTACTTAGTACCCAAAATATTGAGACAAAAAAATAGGAATAGAACTGTTTGTTTAAACTAACAAAACAATGGACTTTGAGGATAAATATAAAGTTAAAAATTGAGGTCAATTAGAATGAGACGATTAATCATTCATGACACACTTGGTGTTCTGTTTAATCTCTTCTAATGTTTGTTAGTTCGCAAAAGAATATTGATATTCCAGTTTGAGCAAAGAGCAGCATGAAGTGGTGTACCTGTTACCAACAACAGAATGAAGCTTCACTATAGTTTGCTCTTCTGCATCAGAGAACTGGCCATGCTTAAGATCAGGACGCAGGTAATTAGTCCACCTTAGCCTGCAACTCTTGCCGCATCTTTGAAGACCTTGTATATGAAATATAGAAGTAGCCTAAGTTATTTTGTAATTACATTTATGAGAGAGAGAGAGAGAGAGAGAGAGAGAGAGAGAGCACAAACCAGCATTCTTGGGGATGAGGCGCCAGTTACGGGTGCCGTGTTGGGCAATGTAGGAAGAGAGCTTGTTGTCTTCTTCAGGAGTCCACTGTCCCCTTTTCACATTGTCCTTCTCACAACATGGAATCCTACCCATCTTTGGTTTTTTTTTTCTCTCCTCCCTAATAAAAGCAAATGTGGGGTGCAAGAAATGTTTTTAATGCAATTAATGGAAAAAAGGAAGGCTAGAGTAAGGGACACAAGTAAAAGAGAATTCTCTACTGCCTCTCTCTACTTAAGCTCTTTTATAATGATTTTTATATGTTTTCAAGAAAAAGAAAGGAGCTGAAACAATATTTTTGGTTGATTAGATATCTAATATGTGAGACCAAAGTAGGTTTTCTTATATAAAGGAAATGGGGTTGCAATTGCATGGTGGTGTTAATTTGTGAAGGTAAAAAAGAGACATCAAAGGTGCATGATTTTATTAAAGAATTCAACGCTATTGTGCGTGTGAGAGATGGGCCGGTAGCTCACCCATAAGACACCCGGTCAACCCTTTCTCTCTCTTGTTGACTCTCTAACTTTGTTTTGGGTTTATGCAAAAAATAAAAAGAAGAAAAATATATTATTGGGTGGGTTTCTGCTTGACTCACACACAAATCCAATTCCACCTTAAAAGGTTGAACCGAGTCACCCTTCGAAGGTTGCAAAAGCTTAGGTTGATGTTGCACGTGGGGTTCAGTGGGTCTCATTATGTGAACCCGTATTTCATGTAACTAACACATTTCCTCAAGATTGGCTGGTGGCGGCTTAACTGTTATTAACCGTTATAGTGTCCATACAAAACATATACACGTGTGGCCTTGCTGGATAGAATTGGCCCTATCATATGATATAACACATCATTGTACTGATGCTGAGGAGTTTGTATTCTTGTACATCAATTTTAATGCACTCTGTGTCTCACAACAAAGTGGTTCTCACCCAAAAAGTCTATGACTACCAAAGATGTTGAGAGTGTTTTCAGTTTTGGATCTAGATCAAAGTGTCTCATAAATTGCCAGTGCAAAATTTTGGGCAAACTTGAAATTGTGTGAATGGTTTGACCCAAGTAAGGGGGGCAAATTTTGACCCAATTATCAACCCTGTTGATTGTTGAACCAACCCAATGTGTAGGTTCAATTGTTTGTCAGCTTATAAAAAATTTCGTTGTTTCTAAAATTGCTTGCATTAAATTGGGCCATTTTTTTTTGATCAATAATTTGGGCCATTACCTGCGAAGAGTCACTTCAACAAATTGAATAAAGAATAAGTTCTTCTAATTCATATATATTTAAAAACAACAATTTACAATGTCAAGTTCCCTATAATCCTGACAATGTATCAAGCTTCTCATTAAAACTTAGAGATGCCTACATCATAAAAAATAATTTAGTCTGATATTTTTTGTACTTTCGTGAATCAATAACAATTTTTCTGCACAATTTTTGGGCCATCATCATCATTCTGCATAAAATCATTAGATATATTTATATCCTCCTTTTCCATTATGAAAGGACTCAAGTGCAGTTTCTCAGCTCAATTTTGCAGTTATAAGTCCTTCAATTGAACCAATCAAGGAAAATAATGTCACAAGCAAGCAAAACATGCTGAAAGTTCGAAGCAGGATCCACTTAGTTGTCCAAGCTTCAATATTCATCTGCTTAAAGTACATCTCCACTGGAAAATATATTGATAAGGGCCAGAAGAACAAGGCTCCTAGCACTCCCAAAACCTGGTTGAAGTAGGGAAACAACATTGCAATTGCAGTTGTCGACACAACATAAATGCTTCGGAAACACAACCTGAGAAGGTTTAATCTTATCTCTGGGAGCAATGGCAATTTTAAAGTGTAGTTATCATTTACAAATCCACTGCTTGGAAACTTGTCAGCAAACCATCTTTCAACATTTGCAAACAATGGCTGACTGTAAACCTGCCAACATAAACTCATGTAAAAGCATAATAAATAGATATAGACTAGCATTCTAGTACTAAAACTATGTTATACCAAAGCAATATTCTGTGTTGGCTATTTTAGATATATAGTACTGTGCTGCACTTTGCACTACTTTTAATGGTAAAGAAATAGCTACCATAATCGTGGCCACCGAGAGAAACATAACAAAGGTCTAGCAGAGATTTCAGATGCCAACAAGAACTGGAAGATTTAAGTATGATAAATTTAGCATATAATAGGGTTACCTGATATCCTCCAAGTAGATGAAGCACAATGCAAGCATTAGCAAAATCAATGAGCCAGTATGGTTCATAGAATCCAAACCCTGTCAAGAGGTTCCCTGGTGTATCATCCCCGAAGGCTGCATATCCAAAGCCTCCACAGCTGAGGTAGAAGAGGGTTGTAACTACAATTGCTATTGTTGAGGCCTTCTTCATGGTCTGGTTTTCTGGTGGAGGTGACTTCAAAGTATCCTTCATGTTTTACAAAATGCATCATTTATATTAACCTCTTTAACTCTTTTTCAATTTTGCAGTTATAAGTCCTTCAATTGAACCAATCAAGGAAAATAATGTCACAAGCAAGCAAAACATGCTGAAAGTTCGAAGCAGGATCCACTTAGTTGTCCAAGCTTCAATATTCATCTGCTTAAAGTACATCTCCACTGGAAAATATATTGATAAGGGCCAGAAGAACAAGGCTCCTAGCACTCCCAAAACCTGGTTGAAGTAGGGAAACAACATTGCAATTGCAGTTGTCGACACAACATAAATGCTTCGGAAACACAACCTGAGAAGGTTTAATCTTATCTCTGGGAGCAATGGCAATTTTAAAGTGTAGTTATCATTTACAAATCCACTGCTTGGAAACTTGTCAGCAAACCATCTTTCAACATTTGCAAACAATGGCTGACTGTAAACCTGCCAACATAAACTCATGTAAAAGCATAATAAATAGATATAGACTAGCATTCTAGTACTAAAACTATGTTATACCAAAGCAATATTCTGTGTTGGCTATTTTAGATATATAGTACTGTGCTGCACTTTGCACTACTTTTAATGGTAAAGAAATAGCTACCATAATCGTGGCCACCGAGAGAAACATAACAAAGGTCTAGCAGAGATTTCAGATGCCAACAAGAACTGGAAGATTTAAGTATGATAAATTTAGCATATAATAGGGTTACCTGATATCCTCCAAGTAGATGAAGCACAATGCAAGCATTAGCAAAATCAATGAGCCAGTATGGTTCATAGAATCCAAACCCTGTCAAGAGGTTCCCTGGTGTATCATCCCCGAAGGCTGCATATCCAAAGCCTCCACAGCTGAGGTAGAAGAGGGTTGTAACTACAATTGCTATTGTTGAGGCCTTCTTCATGGTCTGGTTTTCTGGTGGAGGTGACTTCAAAGTATCCTTCATGTTTTACAAAATGCATCATTTATATTAACCTCTTTAACTCTTTTTAAGTACCTGAATTGTTAAATATGTAGACCTGAAGGGTATCAAACCTGTATCTCAATCACAATGAGAGAGTATGGATAGGCAAATGCAATGTCTCCAATAGCTTGAGCTACCAACCATATTTTATCTGCTGCACTAGAAGTTGAAATTCCTCCAATGCTGCCCTTAACATATCCATCTCCTGCAATATTTATGACAAGAAAATTATTAGCTTTTGGAAGAAAAGTTAAAATACAGAAAAAAAAAAAAAAAAAAAAAAAAAAATCACCACTAACGTAATATAATCTCTTGAAATTTTCTTTTTTCTTTGGGAAAAATACAGAAAACCCATTTGTAGTTTGCTTGTAAAACATGGAACCCCCTTGAGGTTTGAGTGGTATTATTTTGTGTAAACCATTAATTGTATAACACTTTTAATTCCCTTGGGGTTTTTGATTTTAACACTAAACCCTCCTGTGATATTGTTTTATGTGAAAATGTAGTTCTAAAAATGGACACATATTATCACATGAGTAGTTCACCATTTATTTTTACGGATATTTAATGGTTCACACATGAAACAATTCCATGGGGACTTAAGTGTCACACTTAAAACTTTGGGAGGGTTATGTGTTTTACAAAGAAACCACATGGGGTTTTGTGTACTTTTACCATTTTCTTTTTCAATGTATAAGCCTATGGCCTGAGCTAGCATACCTACAACTTTTGCGAAGCCAAGTCCCAATCCAATGAAAGAATAAGTGAAGGACATGATTGCAGCAAGAATAGATAGCCATTCTATATTGTGAAAGTCTGGTGTCTGAGATAGTACAATTTGGACAACTCCAAAAAGTAACATATAAGAGGTATCTCCAAAACTACATGCGGCCTCGTGCCCTTCTCTGTGGTAACAGTTTGATTTCTGGATTGCTCTGCATCCATAGGGAGAAAAAATAGTGCTGAATGGAAAATGTTTGACCATGTAAAATCATAGAAGTGCCAATTCTGTTATTTTTTTGGTGACACTAACAACACTAATACAAAACCAATATTTTTTGTTTTCCTTGTATAGTCCCCTCTAGAATTTAATTGACCCAAATTACAAAATTTGGCAACAAAAACTCTTATAATGCATCTCTAAAATAATAAATGGCAACAATTCTTGAAAAGCTTAAGTAGAAACCAAAATCACTCCGCTCTAGAATCATGTTGGTGGTGAGAGGAGGAGCATATAACAAACCTCATGCTGATAGCAGATGTAATTGTATAGGCAATGCCTGTCCCAAATAAGCTGAAGTGCACAAAGAAGCCACACACCCATGCATTCCTTTTTCCTGCAATCCATTATAAGCATTAGCTATAATCCAGCTTAGTTATTTTACATCAAATGAAGAAAGAAAACCTTTTTTTTTTTTTTTCCCTGAAAAGATGATTAGGCATTTTCTTCAAAACAAGCTGATGGTCTACCACGTAAGTTTATTAAAATTATAATAAATTGCTACTTAGCGTTTGCTTCTTTATTAAGACAGCCCCACAACCTTCACCATCTATGAAAAGGTCAATATCACACTTACTAGTTATTAGGAAGTGACTTGCATGACACAATCAAACTAGTGGCAGCCTGATTTAAACACACACACACACACCACACCATAGGACCCACTACATAAGACTTGAACATAATGATTTCACAAACTTAATGGCTCCTAGATTTTTTCTTTGTCGAAGAGATCCACACGTTTTTACATTATATTATAATCAAGCCCCTCTTTCTTTTTTCACTTATATATATATATATATATATACACGTTTTCTTTTTCATGCACAACTAACATTGAATTCGGTAGGTGAGGTATCTAAAATGACATATATTTTGTACAATAGAATAGACAGCGTAATTCAAATCCTCTTAGAAGGGTAGATGGACTCCCTCCATTCTCTAACAACAATCTTGAATTCTTGCTTTCAATTTTTCTGTTGGTTAGTAGTACCCTCTCTATTGGTCCAACTTCTCTTCAAATATTGGCACAAAGAAACATGAATCACTTATTTTCTGTTGTGCTCTTAATGATCCAATGAATATCTTATGAAGAAACCATTTATGTAAGGAAAATTT
>NW_027070012.1:0-45654 GCF_002906115.3 Quercus suber | reverse complement strand
TATATATATATATATACACGTTTTCTTTTTCATGCACAACTAACATTGAATTCGGTAGGTGAGGTATCTAAAATGACATATATTTTGTACAATAGAATAGACAGCGTAATTCAAATCCTCTTAGAAGGGTAGATGGACTCCCTCCATTCTCTAACAACAATCTTGAATTCTTGCTTTCAATTTTTCTGTTGGTTAGTAGTACCCTCTCTATTGGTCCAACTTCTCTTCAAATATTGGCACAAAGAAACATGAATCACTTATTTTCTGTTGTGCTCTTAATGATCCAATGAATATCTTGTCATATAAAAAAATAAAAGTTGTGGCTTCCATATGAAAATTCCGACTCAAACTATCTTAAATGATGTTATTTACTTATATAAGATATTTGGTTAATGCTAATTAACTAATGAATCTTTTACTTAATCAGAAAAAAAAAATGTCGTTTGATGGGTATTACTATTATCAAATTCAATCATGGGAAATCAAAAGTAAAGTAGCTAGATGCTTATGTTACCTAAATTCATGTCAACAGCTTCAAGATAGGACCGATTTCTACCAGGACCATATTCAGGATCAGGAGATCGATAGCAGTTGCAGAGAAGGAATGTAGCAACAACAGTGACTACAGCAAAGAATAACATGGCCAAAGGACCTGCAATCCACCCAAGCTGTGCCATACTCCATGCTAGTGATAGCACTCCTGATCCTATCACCCCAGTTATTATATGTGCTATTGCTGTCCATAGATTCCCTTCACAATTCAAATATTCAATATTAAAAAAAAAAAAAAAAAAAATCACCCTTCAAGCAAAAAATGAACTTCAATATTGAAAAAAATATAATACTCCTAATAACAAAGAAAATAACTCATTCTATTAGAATACTGGAAAATAATGCAACTATGCACCCATACTTTATTCTAATTGTATAGAGAATATGGCAAGTAAGATACAACAACATCGATGAAGCCTTACTCTCAAATTTAGGGGTTGAGATTGGCTATAGATCCTCACTAGATTAGTCAGAGTCGGTCACATTTAGTTAAGATGCACCAGAGGTGCCTAGTTTTTGTGAAATTTGTGCCCATCTCATTCTCAATTTCTCTAATTATTCAATGGAACATGAAAACTACGTTGGCACATAAGAAACTGTACAGGAAAAAAAAAAAAAAAAATTGAATTTGCAACTCCAGGGAATTCTGATAAATCCTAAAAAGCAGAAAACAGAGAAGTTAAGGCCCTTGAACCTTTATTCTTTCAAAACTATTTCTAATCACCACCACAGAAAATAAAACAAATCAAAGAAGGGTGAACTGAAAAGTGAAAGCAAACCAGTTCTCTTGAGAGGACGCTGAGCTGCCTGAGTTTGCAACAAAGGGGCCTGAATCTGATTATCTGTATCTTCTTCTCCCATGGCCTTTAAACAACAAATGCTCACTTTTGTGAAGAACCCACCAGAAAAGTAATTTCATTTATAGCTGAAATTTGGAAAGATGATAAAACTGCCAGAGTGATAGATTATGTGGGAAGCAAAGAAAAGAAAAAAAAAAAAAGTCAAATTACAGTTTCGTGTTCTAAAGAGTTTACAACTTTCTAATGTACTTTCTGGGAGATTATTCTAAGGTGGCAAACGGTCAATGATTGTGATGTATAATGTTAACTTGGCTACCCGAAACCTGACATTAACTGATTTCAATCAAACAGACTGAACAGTTAAAAACCAGACATGACTAAGCCTAACTACCATTCTTCCATGAACCCATAAAGGTATGCATCTAATTTTTATTATTATTTAATCCTTGCTCGTAACAGAAAAAAGATTAAAAAAAAAAAAATTCAAAGTCTATGTTTTTTTTTTATTCTGTTAAATAGGAGAACAAATTTGAAATGACTAACTTAAAATGAAGAAACCATTTATGTAAGGAACATTTTTAGTTTACATTATATTAATAATGTAAGTTTTACACATTATAAACACAAATGTGTATAATTTTGTACATATTTGTAAAAAGTATACATCATTGTACAAATTTGTTTAATTTACAATGTAAGATTTATATTCCTAGTATAATATAAACTTATAATTGCGCTTCATATATTTTAATAAGGTAAATTTGATACCGTTTCTTTTAAGTGTTATACCTTAAGTTTTTCAAATAAATTTAACCAAATGACTTTACTGCACACAAAAAAGTGCATTGGTGAACAATCTGTACTACATGGTCATGGAGTAACCTTTATTAATACAACACCTAAGATAATGTAATTTTAAATTTTACCCTTCCAACAAAATGCCTAAATTATTGTGGGTTTTAAACAATTTGGATATGCTCCTGATATTTGTTTCTTGTTTGATTACTCTACTACGGCTCTTATTTTTCAAATCTGAAAACGAGGGGCTAATTACATAATAATAATCATATAATAAGAATGGTTTTGTTCTATTTTGGACTTTGTCTGTAGATGAAAGGTCTGGTTGTGGACAAGTGGATGGCAACTTGCGTAAGGACTTTATGTTTGTTACTGGATGGTTAGGCAGGTTATATACCATGTGCAAATACAAACTAGTACATGTCAATTTATTGTCCAATGACAATTGACCATAAGGGGGAACAGTATATGTCTTAATGCAGATTCAATAGAAAAAAGATAATTGCAATGTGACATGCCCAAATGCGAGAGTCAATTATTAATAATGTTCCATATGTTTGTGGTTGTGAGGATAGAATAAGGAAAAGCAAATGGGTGGAAAGCAAATGATGTAATGTCCTTTGTTTTGGACCTTTTGGTAGAATAGAAGAGAAAAGGGAATGAAAAGATGGAGCAATAACACAATAAATTTTATATTTGTTGAGATGAAAAGTTGTGATGGTGCAAAATGAAACGTTAACTGTGGTCCATATGAATATAATATTGCAGTAATCATAGTTTTTACCCATTAATGCAGTGTTATGAATTTTGTGTATGTAGCAAGGTGGCTAGTTTTAGTCCCATTAATTTTTTACCACTTGATTTCAATAAGTCTAAAGTTTTCAAAAAAAAAAAAATAAAAAATTTCATAATTACTAATGTGACAAGTTGTTATTGGTAGGTAGAAAAAAATAATGTTAATAGTGAATTTAGATAAGAAATACTGAACTAGTAAAAACTTGACCACTCAATTATTGTGGGTTCTAATTATCTTAACTGGTAAAGTTTCTGATGGTTGAATAAGAGATTTGAGGTTCAATCCTTGCCTACACCAAAGAGCTATTATCAAGAGTGAAAATTTGAGTGTGAAATTACTCTTATACCCTGTGAAAGGGAGGAGGTTGAATTTTGTAGAAAATTACTTTTATACCCTCTTAATCAATTATTATTTTATAATTCAAAAAGATATAAAATGGTTTTTTTTTTTTTTTTTTTTTTACAATCAATTACTTTGATTTAATGATTGGCAACATATATAATTTCAAACTGTTGCGGGGATGCGCTACTCCCTGTTCATCATAGGCATCAAGTGTTCTTATTTAGCCATTGTTAATGCAAAGAATTATGTTTACTTTTTTAAATATGTAGCTATGTTAATTTTCTTTAGTGAGAATTTAGCTACAGCCAAGTTTGTAGCCAAAATTTTTCCTTAAACTTTGGTCCCTTTAACAATATATTGGGTCCTTATGAATTAAAAAAAAATGGCGAAGAAAATTTAATTTAACTAAAATTTTGAAAGAGATGTAACTTGCAGTTTTGATAATAAGACTATTATGCAACGATTTCAAAATAAGAAAGTTTGTAGAAGGGAATTATAAGACTTAATGTGTTGTGTGTGTGTGTGTGTTTTTTTTTTTTTTTTTAATATATGAAGTTTTCTATTTGTTAGATTTTGTATAATTTAAGTTTCTTAATGATTATCCTGAAAAAAATTTCTGAAGTCCCCATTACCTAACTTGTATTAGTTGGCGACAATCAGGGAAGGNTGTTAATGCAAAGAATTATGTTTACTTACTAATTCACTATGCCTCATTTATTGTAGCTAACAGCTTTTGATAATGAGTTACTAATAGTAGTTGATTTATAACTTTTTCTTTTTTTAGAATAAGTTGATTTATTTAATGCAGCCTAGAAGTTCCCTAAATACCAAAAGAGTTGCTGCTTTTGGAAGTGGGAGTGGAATCATGATGCAAGTTCCCATCATTATTGTTGCTTAATTATTCTAACAGGAGATTTAACAACGAGCCAATTAGGAGGAGACTTAGGAAAATGCATCAACTTTGAGTGACACGGGTTGGGCCTATAGCCTATAGCCGATAGTAGTACTCATGACTTACTGTCTGTGTATATATGTAATTTGGTCACATTTTTTGTGAACTGAAATTTGCAACTTGATTGACTTGGTCGGAGAACAGTTATTTTGATATTTTGATTTGAGGAATTTTTTGATATTTTATGGTACATGAGTTCTATTATACCTTCAAGTACACATATATCTAGCCTAACATTGTCGCTCCATCTTATTCTAATCAGGTGTGGCTTCAAATTGGGTCTAGTGTGGTGACAGGACTACCTTGACTGGAAAAAATTAATATTATTATATATAAATTTTAAAAATTTTATATTTTTTTAATCCTTAAAAAAATTTGTGACCACCTCACAAATTTTTTAGTACCAACATAATTAAATTTTGGACAAAATTTGATAACAAATTTGGTTGTAAACTAAGACTATAACTCCATTCAAACTCAATATTTTTTTATTAGACTATGAATTTTGACAAATCCACCTTTGGATTACATTTTCTTCTTATATTCTATACACTTGCAAAATTTCAAGAAGATCAAAGATCAATAACTATGTCATCAATTAAATGTTTATATTTCGAATTTTTGTTGTCTAAAATTATACTTAAAATTAGTAAATAGTATCCGATTGACATGAAATTTGACTTGCGTTTTAAGAATATAAAGAACATGCGATTTAACGGTTAGATTTTTTAAATATGTAGCTATGTTAATTTTCTTTAGTGAGAATTTTAGCTACAGCCAAGTTTGTAGCCAAAATTTTTCCTTAAACTTTGGTCCCTTTAACAATATATTAGGTCCTTATGAATTAAAAAAAAAATGGCGAAGAAAATTTTTATTTAACTAAAATTTTGAAAGAGATGTAACTTGCAGTTTTGATAATAAGACTATTATGCAACGATTTCAAAATAAGAAAGTTTGAGCTTTTGTCTTTTTTGTATTAAGTGATGGTGTCTTACGGTTTTGATGTGGAGCTTGGAGGTCATCATGAGTTTTGTGAGGGCTATGATTGGTTTTAGGTCTTTGTTTGTATGGGATTTTCAAAATGGGAAAGTTATAAATGTATTTTATTTAGAACCCTAAAGAGAAGAGAAATATAAATACTGATTCTAGCTAATTGATATTACTGATGCGGTTAGCCACTCTTATTTTATTTTATTTTATTTTTATATTTTGTTTTAGACCATAGAATTTATTGGTTTCTTTGTATTATTTGACTGACTGCTATTTAATATGGAAACAATATGAGCCACATCCATAAAAGTAAAATATTATGATAATTTCAAAATTTTTTAAGGATACGGAGGCCTAGTTAGAGGCTATTAAATTTTAATAAATGGAAGTGTTTTTAGTTATTTTTTCATTGTTTGATCATGTTTTCTTTATGTTGGTACACAAATGATTTCATCTCATTTAGATAATGAACATAGTGCTTGTGATTGGGGTCTTAGGATCTGGTGGTGAGATTGGAGTGATTAAAGAAGTGTTTAATAAGTGTTCAGTTATAAAAATAAAGACTACTTTTTATCTAGATTTTATTTTAATCATTTTAATATTAAATTAATAATAAAATATAGTTTCTTGTCTAAGCACCTTTCAGTTCCAACCTCATATATCTAGATTAGTAAAGAAAATCCCCTCAATAGTTAAAAACTACTTCTAGGACAAGAAAAATTTATAAGATATGAATTAAGGAAATCGGGTTTCAAAGAATTTAGCATCAGTGTGAAAAAAATATTATAAATATTATACAACAAAATGAGTATTATATATTCATCTCTATAAAAATATATAAAAATAATTTTCAAATGAAATTACTAAGTATTTGCCCATGGCGTGGGACATTGTCTAGTTGTGAAAGAGTGACATTTTTTTTTATTTCACTATACTTATTTAAAAAAGAAAAGAAAAAGAAAGTAAATCTAGTTGTTAAGAGTACATAAATATCATTCTATCGCACGTAATGCGATCATAAACACCAACCCCATAGCAGCAAAAGTTCCAAAACACATTATCATCCCGAATCGATAATTTTTCTCCTTTACACGGGCTGCTGCCACCTCCTTCTCTAAACTATCTATCTTCTCTCTAAGCAAAGGCAGCAATTCTCTACCACGCGCACATAGAGGAGGGTCAAGCCAAACAAAGTATCCACAAGTATCATCAACCTGCAGCCAAAAAGAGATTAAACATAATTAATACTTAAATAACAGAGAGGCAGAGAGATATTATTTTCAGATTCAATAAGTTTGGACACAGTAAATTCCACAAATTGTTAAATTTGTATATTATGATTAGTGCTAATAAAAATAGCGTCATGTTATTCTAATAACAACTAGACACAGACCATTATGAAAAAGATGATAGAAAATGCTTTTAGATTAGCACAATACCCCATATTTTTCACACGCCCAAAACCTCCTTCCTATGTTTTCACCAGTCCATGATGTTTTCACTGGTGCCCTTTTTCCACAATGACAAAACTGCATCCAAGGACTTCCAAGTGCATGTGATGAAGTTGAAGAAGACATGGTTGAGGGCTGGTGGTGCTGGTGCATGCAGTATATCCATATAATCTGAAGAAAATGGCACAAAGAAATGCTATTATAGGCCTTGGAAAGAGGTGGAATAAACCGATCGAGCTTGTTTCACTCCAGTGCTTAAGATACGCACTTGTGATATATTACTGTTAATAAAATGGTTTATGCTTCAAAATTGTTCTCTAATTTCTTTTTTCGGAGGCTTTATGATGTAAGTTATTTTTTATTCTTTTGCCAATAATTGTGGTACGCCATTCTATAAGTACTAGCATGCAATTACGTACCTCATTTTATAATTAAATTCTTCAGAGAGCACACGACATTAGAATAATGATTAAATGATTTTAGAAGAATATAAAAGAATGAGAGAAAATTAATTTGGCAGGTAAATGCACAAAAATTGCCGATTGCCTGTGACTTTAGTTCCTATACCATGCTATGATTCTCTCATTATCGCATGGATCTTGAAAACTATGAAAAAAGAAAGAAGGAATATTGAATTTGCAGCTAATTGGAATTTTGACAATACTGAGAAAGGAAACATATAGAAAAATGAGAAGTTATGACCCTTGAATCTTTGTTATTTCAAAGCACTTTATGATAGTCACCATATTAATTGAAAATAAAACAAAAGAACTAAAGAAGGGTTAATTAAAGGGTGAACTGAAACCAAACCAGTTCTCTGGAGAGGATGCTCAGCTGGTTGAGTTTGAAAAAATGGGGTTTGATCTATCAGAATGGTAGTGAGAATAATCACATGGAAGCAAGAGCAGAGCACGATACAGAGAAGCTTGATCTAAGTAAGAAGTAATGAACTGCATAAACGACATCAGTATTATGTTTTGAATGCTATACAGAAACGGCAAGTAGCTTAGTCTTCTATTTTAGTTGCATAAGTGTTTACACGTGGGAGAGTTAGTTTCCATGTGCATTCACGTGAGAGAGTTTGTTAAGACAGGTTGTTAGTGTTAGTTATTTGATTAGAGAGGTTTTACTAACTTAGATCAACCTATATATATATATTTGTAATCTCATTTTTGTTATTAATGAAAAACAGAAATTCATTCACTTTCTGATATGGTATCATA
This sequence comes from Quercus suber, assembly GCF_002906115.3. Taxonomy (NCBI): domain Eukaryota; kingdom Viridiplantae; phylum Streptophyta; class Magnoliopsida; order Fagales; family Fagaceae; genus Quercus; species Quercus suber. Next base: position 37,750 of record NW_027070012.1, on the reverse strand, counting down.
GCAAATTCCCAAATCATTTTAGGGTTTTGCATTTCTTCTTCAATTTTCTCGAGAAAACACTCTCTGTTTCTGAGAAATTTTCTTTTCTTCTTAAAGATTTTTCTTTCCTTAAAAAGAATTCTTGTTTCTTTATCAACAATGGCTTCTGCTGCCGCAACCACAATTGCAACTGGTTCTACTAATGGTTCTGTACCTGGAAACCCATCTTCTTCTTCTCAAGATTCACTAATGGACGATCCTCTGTTCTTGCATCATGCTGAGAATCCAAGCTTAGTGCTGGTTACACAGCCTTTAATTGGTGGAGAAAACTACTCAGCTTGGGCTCGAGCTGTGAGGAAGGCTTTGCTTACCAAGAACAAACTGGGTTTTATTGATGGGACTCTTACGCTCTCATCGCCATTGATTTCTACTCCATCTTCTGTGCAAGCGTGGGTTAGATGTGATAACATGGTAGGAACCTGGTTGACCAATTCAGTTTTTTCGAAGCTTCAAGCAAGCATTATATATGAAGATACTGCTCTGGAAATATGGAATGACTTGAAGAATCGTTTTGCACAAACAAATGGACCAAGAGTATTCAATCTCCAAAAGGAAATTGCAGAGTTACACCAAGGTGAGATGAGCATCACTGATTTCTTTACCCAGTTAAAGGTATTTTGGGATCAATTACAAAATCTTAGTCCATTTCCCACTTGCACCTGTGGAAAGTGTATGTGCAACTTTAACAAAAGGCTTCATGATTTGCAAGGTCGAGAGTTTGTGATGAAATTCTTAATGGGAGTGAATGAGTCTTTTTCCCAAGTTAGGTCTCAGGTGTTGCTCATGGATCCTATTCCATCCCTCAGTAAGGTTTACTCTTTGATGATTCAAGAAGAAACCCAAAGGTCAATCCCAAATACATCTGTTGTTAAAGTAGACTCTACTGCTTTGGCTGTTAAGGTGTCCACTGATCAAGTCAATTATGTTACCAATCTTGTTAATTCTGGTGGGAAGAGCAAGGATAGGCCAGTTTGTACCCACTGTGGCAAGACTAGTCATACCATGGATAAATGTTACAAATTGCACGGGTTTCCTCCAGGTTTTAAGTTCAAGAATAAGCCTGTTATGGCACATCAAGTCTCCTTAGGCTCAAGTTCAGAATTTGCTTCTCCAATGCATCAATTTTCTGCCTTCACACTTGAGCAGTGCCAACAGCTTCTAGCTTTGTTTAGTGCATCCAACTCTTCTCTTGCAACACCATCTCATGCATTGGATAGCTCAAAGGCCAATGCAACATTCCCTTCCACTTCTGCCAATGTGGCAATGGCAGGTATGGATTTCTTCCACAGTGTTTTTGCTACACAAGTGGTCAATAGGAGAGCTTATGGTGGTAGTACTTGGGTGTTGGACACTGGTGCTACTGATCACTTTGTATGTTCAGTAGATTTGTTAACTTCAATTACAGCTATTAGGCAGTCTTTGGTTCAATTACCTAATGGGGAATCAGCTCAAGTCACTCACATTGGGACTGTCACTCTTTCTTCTTCCTTAATTCTTAAAAATGTCCTTTGTGTTCCATCCTTTTCTTTTAATCTTTTGTCTATAAGTTCTTTAACTCATTCACAGCCATATTGTTGTATTTTCCTGTCTGCTTATTGCTTCATTCAGGACCTTACTCTCTGGAAAACGATTGGGGTAGGCAAGGCACATGATGGATTATACTTGTTGCAGTCAAATAGCCTTCAACAACCATCCAATTCTTCATTTACTACCTTCTTATCTGCTCACAATCTTGCTGATACTTTTAGTCATTTCACTGCTGTTACCTCTGCACCAGTTTCTTCTCAAACTTCATCTATTTGGCATGACAGGTTGGGGCACCCTTCTGATGTCAAACTCAATTGTTTATCTCATGTAATTCCTTCTTTGAATTCTTCTTGTAATAAGGACTGTCAAATCTGTCCTATGGAAAAACTTAAGAGATTGCCTTTTCCTTTTCATAATAATATGTGTTCTTGTGCTTTTGACTTGATTCATATGGATGTATGGGGTCCCTACTCAACTCCTACTTTAGATGGCTTCAAATATTTTTTAACTATTGTGGATGATGCTACACGAGCCACATGGTTACTTTTAATGAAGTCTAAATCTGAAGTTAGACAGCTAATCCCTTCTTTCTATACTATGGTTCATACTCAATTTGGCCTTAAGATCAAAACTATTAGAACTGATAATGCCAAGGAGTTTAACATGCCTGATTTCTTCAATTCTCATGGCATTATACATCAAACCAGCTGTGTTTACACTCCACAACAGAATTCTATTGTGGAGAGGAAACATCAGCATATTCTTTGCATAGCTAGAGCCTTAGAAATTCAATCCCAACTCCCTCTTCAGTTTTGGGGTGATTGTGTGTTGCATGCTACCTATCTCATCAATAGGCTTCCCTCTCCTTTGTTACATGATAAAACTCCATTTGAGCTTCTTTTTCACAAAATTCCAGACTATTCTAATCTCAAAATTTTTGGCTGCCTATGTTTTGCATCCACCATTTCTCAAACCAGATCCAAGTTTTCTCCAAGGGCAAGGAAGTGTGTCTTTCTTGGTTTCCCTTTCAATGTTAAAGGTTTCAAAGTCTTTAATCTTGACTCTCACACAATTTTTATTTCTAGAGATGTCACATTTCATGAAAATGTGTTTCCTTTTATTTCCAATTCACATAATTCTGCCCAGCAGCCATGTTCCATTCCTGTGTCCTGTGTTCCAGTTGTTAGTCCTTTCTTTGATCCTCTTGCTGCTGTATCTCATGATTCAATCACTCATATTCATCATTCTATTGATGATGACCTGCTTGATGAGGTTCCAGTTGAGCCACCTGATCATGTCCTTGATCCTATTCCCCTTAGAAAGTCTTCTAGAGTTGTCAAACAGCCTTCCTACTTACAAGCTTACCACTGCAATCAAGTCTCTTCTGTCATTGCTGCCTCTCCTTCTCAATCAGGTACTTCTCATCCTCTATCTTCTCATCTTTCTTATCAACACCTCTCTCCTTCTTTCAAATCTTTCTGCTGTTCCATTTCTTCCCTTGTTAAGCCTACTCATTATTTTCAAGCTGCTTCTGACCCCAAGTGGCAAGAGGCCATGATTGTTGAAATAGCTGCCCTTGAAGCAAATCAAACTTGGTCTTTAACCCTTTTGCCTGCTGGTAAGAAGCCCATAGGTTGTAAATGGGTGTATAAAATCAAATACAAGCCAAATGGTTCGGTTGAAAGATACAAGGCAAGGCTGGTTGCTAAGGGTTTTACACAGAAAGAGGGTGTGGACTATTTTGAGACCTTTTCCCCTGTGGCCAAAATGGTTTCTGTCAAAGTACTCCTTGTTGTGGTTGCCATAAAGGGCTGGTTTCTTAGTCAATTGGATGTGAACAATGCTTTCTTGCATGGTGACTTGGATGAAGAAGTCTATATGGCTCTTCCACAAGGGTTTCATAGCCAGGGGGAGGTAGTTTGTAAGTTGAATAAGTCTTTGTATGGGCTTAAACAAGCATCTAGGCAATGGTTTGCCAAGTTTTCTGGCACTTTGCTTCAGCTTGGTTTTATTTAGTCCAAAGCTAACTATTCTTTGTTTACTAGGAAGGAAGGTGATGTTTTCATGATGCTTTTGGTATATGTGGATGATGTCTTAGTAGCTTGCAATGATAAGGCTGCAATAGACAAGTTCAAGGTTCTGCTGGATGACAAGTTCAAGCTCAAAGACTTAGGTGACTTAAAATATTTCCTTGGATTAGAGGTTGCCAGGTCAGCCAAAGGAATTGCCCTTTGTCAAAGAAAATGCACTCTCGAGGTGCTTAATGATGCTGGTATGTTGGGATGCAAACCAGCTAAAACCCCTATGGAACAAAGCCTCAAGTTAAGTCAGTTGGAAGGAGAAGAACTCAAAGATCCCAGCACCTACAGAAGGTTAATTGGGAGGTTATTGTATCTGACCATCACAAGACCAGACATCACTTTTGCTGTCTATAAACTTAGCCAATATATGTCAAAACCAAGAAAGCCACATTTAGATGCAGCCTATAGAATTTTACAATATTTGAAGAATGAACCAGGGAAAGGTCTTCTATTCTCTTCCAAGACAGATTTGCATTTGAAAGGTTTTGCAGATGTTGATTGGGCTTCATGCTGTGATACAAGGAAGTCAGTGACAGGTTACAACATTTTCATTGGAGATTCTTTGGTGTCTTGGAAATCAAAGAAGCAGTCCACAGTCTCTAGGTCTTCGGCAAAGGCTGAGTATAGAGCTATGGCAGTTGCAACATGTGAACTTGTATGGATTTTATATTTTCTAAAGGATATTGGAGTTAAACATGACAAAGAGGCATTATTGTTCTGTGATAGTCAGGCAGCTTTGCACATTGGTTCCAATCCCCTTTTTCATGAAAGGACCAAGCACATTGAAATAGACTGTCATGTGGTTAGGGATAAAGTTTTTGAAGGTGTTATCAAGCTTAATCATGTGAGATCTCATTGCCAATTAGTAGACATGCTTACCAAAGCATTGGGATACAATCAATTCTCTAATCTCGTTGACAAGTTGGGAATGATGAACATACACACACCAGCTGCTCTTGAGGGGGAGTATCAGAATGTTAGTGAGAATAATCACAAGGAAGCAAGAGCAGAGCATGATACAGAGAAGCTTGATCTGAGTAAGAAGCAATGAACTGCATAAACGACATCAGTATTATGTTTTGAATGTTATACAGAAACGGCAAGTAGCTTAGTCTTCTATTTTAGTTGCATAAGTGTTTACACGTGGGAGAGTTAGTTTCCATGTGCATTCACGTGAGAGAGTTTGTTAAGACAGGTTGTTAGTGTTAGTTATTTGATTAGAGAGGTTTTACTGACTTAGATCAACCTATATATATATATATTTGTAATCTCATTTTTGTTATTAATGAAAAATAGAAATTCATTCACTTTCTGATATGATCATCTGCAGCTTCTTCTCCCATGGTCTCCAAAAAAGATTTAAGTTCTCACTTTTTTTTTGAAGAACCAATCTGGCAGAAATTAAATTTATAGCTGAAATTTGTAAATTAAAGATGATGGAGTTTCCAGAGATACAAGTCGATGGGGGGAAAAAGAAGAAGATAAAGTCAAAGTCTAGTTTGGTGTCTAGAAGAGTTTATATGACTTTCTGTTAACACGTTTGGAAGATTATTCAAAGTTGTGTGTGATGGTAAGTAAGGAATGCACATCTTCTGTCTCAAAGTCCCGCTCAATCTTGCTCCCAAAAAAAAAAAAAAAAAAAAAAAAAGTCCCTCTCAGTCCATGCTCCACCACTCAACAGGTTACATGTGTCTACTTATATTTTCTATTCTTAATTCTTCAATGTCTCTTTAAGTTATAAGTACTGTAAGTTAGCTTGATAATGTCGAGAATAACCTTCAAATGATGATTTTGCCTTTTGAATAACCTTCAAATTTTCAATAAGAAAAAAAAATTAGCCTATTAAAAAAAAAAAAAAAACACAAATTAGAAATGAAAACTTAAAATGGAAAAATCCATTCACATATATTTTAACAAAACGCGTGAAGTTATTGTGCGCTTTATTAGTCAATTTTGAATATGCTATTGAATTTGACATTTCTTTCTTAGTTGAGTATTGCTCTTACTTTTCTAGTCCACAAATCTAGGTTAATAATAATAATAGGTTCTGTTTTATTTTGGAGTCAAGATTAATGTTTGCTAATGCATGATTGAGTAAAGAACTATACATTTGTTACTGGATGATTTGATCTTAGATAGTTGATTTGGTGCAATGGAAATCAAAATGTCAGTCTCCCTTCCCTCCAGTAGGAATCTCATAGAAAAAGGTTTCTTACTCTTTTGGAAACGAAAAAATATAATCAAAATGTTACTGTCTACTTAATTTCTAATTGTAAGATCTGATTTTTTTTTTTTAATCTGCAGTAATCATTAAGATGTTATAATTCTAGATATTGATTAATGGTTAAAAGAATACGCCGACTTGCTCATCATTAGGCCACTGGTGTAGCCCTCCAATGGCCATGATAATTTAGTACTTCCTTTCTTTCGTTAAGGTTGGACGTAGGCCCAAATTAGGCCATTACGCTGAAGCACATTTTTTTTTTCTAACATTTACTTGTTTAGATAATTTTTTTTTACCCTTTGATTGAAATGATCAGGCGTTCTATTTGGTAGAGAATATCTGACCAAAATTTGAGAGGACCGGTCAATTAGACTTTATTTATTTTTAGCAAAAATACAAATTTAGTCCACACATTTTGGCAATAATAAATTTGGTCTCTGTTATTTTATACTTATAGTCAATTCAATTCTTACTGTTAATTCACTAGGGACATGAATTAATGGTAAGGATCAAATTGACTATAGTGGTTTCAAATTGTTCTAAAACAACGTTCTAGGATTGGCTCTTTAGCTTCAAACTGTTCTGATCAAAGTGCTTAGAGCATTCTCATCAGCTCTCTCATAAAAAATGCCATTATGACACACCAAAAACCTACTTTATCATTTTAACACATCATTTTACAATATTTCATTTATCAGATATTCTATTCTTCCATTCTATACATTAAAATAATATTTACTACACATTAAAATAATATATTATCTCAAATCTCAGCCAATATACAAACACCTAAAACTCAGTGGCAATTGCCACCAACCAACCAACAACCACCGCTACAACCACCACCAACAGCACATCAACCGCCACAAACTACACCCACAATCATTGGATCCTCCAACAAATTTCAAATCCAAAAACCTCAAAAAAAAAAAAAAAAAAACTCAACCAACCAAAAAAATAGAGAATAAAACGCTGAACCAAACTCAACCAACGATCGGTGACGGCTGTATAGGTCGGCGGAATGATTAGCAGTGAGGACTGGCGAGATCGGCGATAAGGACTGGCGAGATTGCAGCGAGGACTAGCAAGATCGGCGGCGAGGACTAGCGAGATAGGCGGCGGCACTGGTGAGACCAAAGGAGTAATTGGCGGCAAGTTCAGAGGAGAGATCGGCGAGATTGGACTTTAGGGGACGAGCAGGGAGGACGGTGGCGGAGCTTGATTGGACGTGGGCGTGGTTTTGGTTCTTGATTGTCAATGTCCGATTGGAAGGATTGGTGGAGAGGATGAGAGGCTGAGAGAGTGAATCAAAGGTTGGGAGGATTGATGGAGAGGAAGAGAGGATGAGAGAGTGAATCAGATGTCACGGTGAGAGAAGAGAGAGAAAGATGAATAAAAAAAATATTATATGCAAATGGCATTCTCATCCGTACCGTGCCAAAAATAAGAGCGTACTGTAGCATGTCTCAAATTTTTAGCACATTTAGCACACCTCATGATGCTCTGTTTTTGGTGTTTGGTGTGCCAAATGCCAAATATTTAGCATTTGGCACACCTGATGAGAATGCTCTTAGGGGCTTAGGAAGAAATAGTTCAAGCAGCATGGTTAGCAGCATATTATAATTATCTTTAAAAAAAAGGGGTTGGTGATAATTAGGCTAAGATTTTCTCTCTTTGTAGCACAAAAAAACAACTCTCTAAAATATCTTTTGAGTCGTGCTATAATATGACCTTTTATACACTTGCATGTAGGGAATGAAAGACCAAGACAACATTGACTTAGTCAAAACATGTCAGATTTAGCTTTCCTATTTTTTGATCGATCAAGCCATGTCAAGAATTTGCATTCGATTGATTGAGCTGTGATTAAAATTTAAAAGGTCATTGAAGACTTGTTTGAGCAATTGAGCGTCAAGGCAGTAAAAAATTTTAAATTCTGTCTTCTTTGGCATACATCTTGAGCATTACAACTTGAACTTCGATTACACATTACATACTCTATTGAAATCTTAACTTTCCACTTTGTCACCAAAATTAGTGTGCCTTTTATTGCTTTTACTATTATTGTTTTACACATAAATTATTCAATTAATACCAACTAATCCACAACATAAATAAATTGGGGTCTAAGATTTTCCTAAAATGTTTTCCATGGTTTATATAAAATAAATCAAAATGGTGAAAAGCATTTTCTATGAGAAGTGGGAGTAGTTTTCTACAATTTCCTTATGGCCTCCCCCATTCATCTCTTCTTGCTCCTAAAACCATCACCATCACCACTACCACCTTCACTACCTTCACCACGACCATTGCTAATTCTATCACTGCCACCACTACTATCTTTGAGGCCGCTACCATTAGTACTCTCACCTAAACTAGCATTGAGTCTATATGAAATATTAATGATTTTTAAGCATATTAAATGATGTATATAAAATGTTTTCAAGGTCATATTCAGATTCACTACAATAAACATCAACAAAACTAGTCACTTTTTTTGGAAAATGTTTTTTCAAGGAAAATGTTTTCCATTGAAACAAAGAAACAAAAGAAAGCATTTGAGAGAATATAATTATCATATCTTGTCAATAGAAATACAAAAATTAATTTGAAATTACAAGGGAAAATGGAATTGGATTGGAAATCTCCAGCGTTTCACCTGCCCTAGTGTGGATTGTATCATTTGTATGCATTATGTCCTTAAGCAATAACATCATCAATTATAACTGTAGGGTCAGTTTTTGTAGCCCAAGCCCAAAAGATTCGAATGGTGAGCCCAACAAATTCAGAATAATGAATTTGTAGAGAGTGGGTGAAAGGGCTGGGCTGGTTGTGAATTAAACAATAGTTAGCTGTGGCACTTAAGAACGAAGTAACATGAGATAGTGCTTGAAAAACTAAATGAATGAACGTCTGAAGAGATGTTTTATTGAATAAGAAGTGATTACAACACTCAGAGCTACAGTAAAGCTATTTTTTCTCTTCTTCACCTCTTTTTTCTCTCTCCTTTTATCAGGAGCCCTTCTTCTTTATATAGCCTCCTCCCTCATCATCCCCGTCGTCCACTTGTCCTTCATCTGTGTACATACTTGAGTATAGGTCACATTAAGCATCTTCTCTAGCTTTTTGTGAGTGGCGGTAGTTGAGGTTGCACTATTCAGGGGTCTTCTCCACATAAATGCTGCCAGAAAGTTGCTGCAGTGCATTAAATACGGTGGTAGCAGCTTTTCCTTGAGATATTTCTTCGTCCTTATCATCCCCAGATATGCCCAGAGCTTATCTTTGTCATTGGGATTGCTAGGAAGGTCATTCGGACCTTCCATATGCCTATTTGATCAAGACTATTCGTATCCGAGGAGTAAAACCTCTTCGGACAAAGGGTGACCTCTTCGGATTGTACTCTTCCTCCCTTTCCGTGTTTCTGCCCTCCAGATGAACTCTACCCCAACCAGTTATTCCTCTTCGGACATATAGTAATCTTCAAAATAGGGTCCCAGGCCCAATAGGTAGGTCTGGGCTTTTACCCCCCCACAATAACATAATGTAGATTTTCTCTTTATTAATGTAGGAATCTATTTTCTTAACACTGAACTCCCCTCTATGAAATGATTACTGTCACGTCCCAAACTCAATACCCAGATTTGTGACCATGACCAACATGTTAATATTAAGCCTAAACCTGGTATTAACAAGAACCAACTAAAACTTTTTACAAGGCTTCCCTCTTTCTTTTCATTATTGTTTCTTTTTTCTTTATATAACTTTTCACTTGATATTCAAAGCATTTACACTGTACCCAAAGAATAACACAATCCACCTATCCTTCAATTTCCACACTTTCACATAATACATCTATTAATACTTTAAGGTACACAACTTTCATTAGATCCTAAAACACACAGTACCACAGAACTAAACATAAGATTGCTAATTTGGGATCTATACTTTTAAAACTAAAACCAGCTCCTTCCAAAACTCGACTAAGGCTCCCTTTGCCCCAAAATAAAACCTGTTAACTGAAAGAGTGGAAGGGGTAAGCTACACAGCTCAGTAATGGTAAGATACATAAGAATTTAATAAGAATGCATGTAAATCAAATCATTTTATTTTATAAATATACAGATAGGAGAACATCTTTTTATGTATAGTATTTTATACTATTTATAATAATAACTTATATGCCCTTTGTAGGAAAATAATTATTCTCCATTTTCTTAACAGAATAATATTACCAAAACATTTTTGATTGAATTTCTTTCATTTCTTTTGAAGTCACCAAATATAATATTGATTGTTTAGAATCATATACATACATACATACATACATATATATATATATATATTCTCATTACAAAATAATCATTTTAACTTAAATCAAATAATTGGTAACTTTGTCTTAAACTAGAGACATCTTTATGAATAAGAAAACTTTTCTTTATAAACTTCTTCTCGTAAAATATTATAACCTTCCTAGTCATAAAACTTAACATTTCATAAAGAACATATATCTGATAACTTTTTAACATAAACTTGTACTTTTATCAGAAGCTTTATTTTTATAGAACACTAAAATATTTTCATCAGATTCTTTATCTTTAAAGTACAACAGAACTTTAAAAACTCTTATCTTTAAAAAACAACTTTTCTTTTCATCAGAAACTTCTTCTTTTTATGAGAGCTTTTAACTTTTCACAATATATTTAAATAAAATCATTATCTTATGGTTAATAACATAATATAGCTATTTATAAATAACATATTGGTTAGTCCATATCTGATAAGTTTGTACTTATGAGCGCGAACGCATTGCCATCCTCAATACATACTTTAATTGAGCGCGGACGAACTACCATCCTCAATACATACTTTAATCGAACGCGGATGAACTACCATCTTCAATAATACTTTGATTGAGCACGGACGAACCGCCATCCTCAATAATACTAAAATTCATAGTTTGCATAACGTTTCATAATAATAGCATTTTCCTTCTTTTCTTTAGACATCATGTTCATAGAATTAATAATAGCATCAATATGTTCAAATCATATATATAAGAAAGCTTATGAACATATCTTTGTCTGAAGCATGATTATATGCCATATCTCTAATCAAAAATATTTTAATGCATAATATATTTTAAAATAACCTCATGACTTACCAAATGCCCATATAACTTATCACTTACCTGAAAGTGGAGGAACTGAGAGCCTAGAGTAGAAGGAGCTCAGACTTGGGTACTAGTAACACCTAAACCAAATATCAAAGCTTATTACTATCAATAATTTTTTATCATAAACTTACACATTAATCTCAAAACCTATCTCCTAAAATCAAGGAAATCCTAATCCTACCTCAACGAGGTTCCCACTAACATATTATGCACACATCAACAAATGATGTATCAAACTAAAGAAAAACCTTCATTCTTATATTTATATCATATCTCTAGAAGAGCCAACTTCATTTTAAAAGGTGCTTTAAGATTAGGGTAATAATGCATGCATAAACATAAAATCATTTAAGCATGGTCATCTAACCATATACACTCACATGGCAACATACAACATGTTGAACAAGACAGCAACATGAAAAAGCAGTAGAATGGTTTAGAATCCCTCATTTGAGTACTAAACCTTGAACCAAGTTATACAAAATTTATCTATGATCCATACATACCAAATGGTAAGCATATTAATTTATAGCTCAAAATATTCACCCTAACTTTAGAATTAAATCCTCAAAGTCAGAGTTATCATTTACTGTTTATTGTTAGTTTTAGCAACATATGCCTTAGTTGTAAAATACAAATGGGCCATCTAAACAAATCTAATCTTCATGAAATTTTATAGAGAAACTCCTCTAGATGTCTAGTAAATACCATATCAATTTCGGAGTCAAATCATGAAACCATGATTTACTAAAAATCATAAAAGACAACGTGCTCAAATCTGTCCTGACAGAATTTCATGCAACTTAGAAATTAAACTATTATTTTTATATTGATCCAAATGCTGTGGGACCACTTCCATTATAGCCATATGTTTCTTAGAATTTATAAGAACTACTCCTAGCATCCTAATTCACTGTATAATACATAATTTATCATTCATAAACACAGAATCTGTCACAGAGGCAGCTTTGAAACATTTTCTTGTAAAATGATAAAATGATTGCAAATAGTCTTATTATCATATGGGATACACTCATTATACATGTTAGAAAACACTTATATACAGTCATGTAACCCTTTATAGCAAAATTAAGTACAAAAAAAATCCTAGCAGTAACATCAAAAGTACTCACCCTAACTTTTTCTTACTTCCTTAATCATAAACAATCATTAATTAGTAAAAACCCTAATCTACCTTCAACAAATCACCAACACAATTTCAAAGCTTCTTAAAACAATATATATATATATATATAGACTTACAAGTTCATGATTTCCTAATTTCACAAACCACAAATACCATTACTAAAAATTTCTTGAAGAAATCATGGATTCTAAGATGAGAGTAGCTAAAACCATTATCAAGTTTTTGGTTCATGTGAGGAAATAGAAGTAGAATCACTCTTGCATGAAAGGATTTTCCTTTCCTAGTGGCTGAACTTGAAAGTATGAGAGGTAGAGAGCTTGAGAGAATCTTTGAGTTTTCTAGTTTCTTTGAGAGAGTGTGAAGAAGAAATGAGATGGAGTCTTGTCTTTCTTTTAATGTGTGGACCCATGGGTTTGACAAAAGGGGCTTAAGAGAGTTTTTAGCTCTTTCCTTAAGAGAAAAGAGAGCAAAGTGAGGTGAGAAATTCTTATTTGTGTGGACCTGTGGGAAATAAGAGCAAGAGAGTTTCTTGGATGTTTCTAGTTGTCTCGAGAAAAGTCAAAGAAGAAATGAGGTGGAGCTTGTTCATTGCATGGCCAGCCAAGTCTTGGTCTTTGAGGTTTGTCAACATGCATGGTACTTTGGCATTATGTGTTGAATTTCCATTGGTTGCATGTGTGGGTAGAATTTCCACTATAACCTCTCATGCATCATACCTAATTAAAACACCAAATATGTACCTAATAACTTAAACCACTTAATATAGTTTTGTACATACTTAATATATATTTATAATACAATTAGCCATTCAATTATTTATACTCTTTACAATTCTTATTCAATGGCATTGTAAAATAATATGTTTATTAAATACTCTTCTATTAATTATAGAAAGGAAGTGGCTTAAAAATAATAATTAACCACTCAAACACATAGTTTAATTATAAAGTTGGGTCGGGGTGTTACAATTACCTCATGAAACTCCCACCTTTTCTCATTCAATTAATCTAATTATTCACATTAAAAAGAAAAACCTAATTAGTATATTGATAAATATTTCATTCATTCATTTAATATGAAAATGCACCAACACACTAGTTCACCAAATATGGATCTTCATTAATCCTCTGGTAGTTCTCGACTTCTTGCATTGCCTCGTAGATGGAATCTATGCCTTCATTGTAGCATGATTGAGATGCGCTAAATCCTGCATCTACCAAGGATTTTGGATATTTATTCTGGATGTAGGTATTGTCCAATATAAAGGGTTCAGTCCAAAAATCACTAAACGATTGTTCAAGTGTTTCCAATCTAGTGTGACTATCTTCTGCAGTCCAATTTATGCCAGATAAAGGTGCATTATCAAAGCTCAAGTATGAGAATTCACTAGAAGATGTTTCTAGGGGTAATTGGGAGTTCTCCTGAACTTGGTAAGGGGGAGAACTGCTTACAAAACTGTCAGTTTCCGTTTTCCTTGCTATATCAGCGTCATGTTGGTAAGCTTCATTGGATAGTGTTTTCATCTCTGATTTTGTAGGAAGAAAATGATATTTTCTTATGCCTCTACTGCCTCCCTCTCTCTCTCTATCTCTCACTCTCTCTCCCTCCTCTGCGGTCAATCTCTCATTTCTTTGATTTAGTTAGTTTTTAAAGGTCACATGCTTCTCACATGCTCTTGTTCCATTAGTGTTTTAACGTGAAACTAGCTGAAGTATTAATTTGACAGGTGCGTAAAGTTTAGGAAGTAAACTAGCCAATAAAAAAGTTCAGGAGGTGTTTTGACCACTAGTTCAAAGTTCAAGGGGGTGTATTGGCGTTTTTTCCATTATAATAGATTGCTACTTAGCGTTTGGTTCTTTATTAAGACAGCCCCACAACATTTACCATCTATGAAAAGGTCAATATCACACTTACCAGTTATTAGGAAGTGACTTGCATGACACAATCAAACTAGTGACAGCCTGATTTAAACACACACACACACACACACACCACACCATAGGACCCACTACATGAGACTTGAACATAATGATTTCACAAAGTTAATGGCTCCTAGATTTTTTCTTTGTTGAAGAGATCCACACGTTTTTGCATTATATTATAATCAAGCCCCTCTTTCTTTTTTCAACTTATATATATATATATATACACGTTTTCTTTTTCATGCACAACTAACTTGAATTCGGTAGGTGAGGTATCTAAAATGACATATATTTTGTACAATAGAATAGACAGCGTAATTCAAATCCTCTTAGAAGGGTAGATGGACTCCCTCCATTCTCTAACAACAATCTTGAATTCTTGCTTTCAATTTTTCTGTTGGTTAGTAGTACCCTCTCTATTGGTCCAACTTCTCTTCAAATATTGGCACAAAGAAACATGAATCACTTATTTTCTGTTGTGCTCTTAATGATCCAATGAATATCTTGTCATATAAAAAAAAATAGAAGTTGTGGCTTCCATATGAAAATTCCGACTCAAACTATCTTAAATGATGTTATTTCCTTATATAAGATATTGGGTTGAAGCTAATTAACTAATGAATCTTTTACTTTATCAGGAAAAAAAAATGTCATTTGATGGGTATTACTATTATCAAATTCAATCATGGGAAATCAAAAGAAAAGTAGCTAGCTGCTTATGTTACCTAAATTCATGTCAACAGCTTCAAGATAGGACCGATTTCTACCGGGACCATATTCAGGATCAGGAGATCGATAGCAGTTGCAGAGAAGGAATGTAGCAACAACAGTAACTATAGCAAAGAATAACATGGCTAAAGGACCTGCAATCCACCCAAACTGTGCCATACTCCGTGCTAGTGATAGCACTCCTGATCCTATCACCCCAGTTATTATATGTGCTATTGCTGTCCATAGATTCCCTTCAAAATTCAAATATTCAATATTAAAAAAAAAAAAAAAAAAAAACTCTTCGAGCAAAAAATGAACTTCAATATTGAAAAAAATATAATACTCCTAATAATAAAGAAAATTAACTCATTCTATTAGAATACTGGAAAATAATGCAACTATGCACCCATACTTTATTCTAATTGTATAGAGAATATGGCAAGTAAGATACAACAACATCGATGAAGCCTTACTCTCAAAATTTAGGGGTTGAGATCGGCTATAGATCCTCATTAGATTAGTCAGAGTCGGTCACATTTAGTTAAGATGCACCAGAGGTGCCTAGTTTTTGTGAAATTTGTGCCCATCTCATTCTCAATTTCTCTAATTATTCAATGGAACATGAAAACTACGTTGGCACATAAGAAACCGTACAGGAAAAAAAAAAAAAATTTGAATTTGCAACTCCTGGGAATTCTGATAAATCCTAAAAAGCAGAAAACAGAGAAGTTAAGGCCCTTGAACCTTTATTCTTTCAAAACTATTTCTAATCACCACCATAGAAAATAAAACAAATCAAAGAAGGGTGAATTGAAAAGTGAAAGCAAACCAGTTCTCTTGAGAGGACGCTGAGCTGCCTGAGTTTGCAACAAAGGGGCCTGAATCTGATTATCTGTTTCTTCTTCTCCCATGGCCTTTAAACAACAAATGCTCAGTTTTGTGAAGAACCCACCAGAAAAGTAATTTCATTTATAGCTGAAATTTGGAAAGATGATAAAACTGCCAGAGTGATAGATTATGTGGGAAGCAAAGAAAAGAAAAAGAAAAAAAGTCAAATTACAGTTTCGTGTTCTAAAGAGTTTACAACTTTCTAATGTACTTTCTGGGAGATTATGCAAACGGTCAATGATTGTAATGTATAATGTTAACTTGGCTACCCGAAACCTGACTTAACTGATTTCAATCATAACAGACTGAACAGTTTTCTAAAAGATAAAAAAAAAGTAAAAAACCAGACATGGCTAAGCCTAACTACCATTCTTCCATGAACCCATAAAGGTATGCATCTAATTTTTATTATTATTTAATCCTTGCTCGTAACAGAAAAAAGATTTAAAAAAAAAAAAATCAAAGTATATGTTTTTTTTTTTATTCTGTTAAATAGGAGAACAAATTTGAAATGACTAACTTAAAATGAAGAAACCATTTATGTAAGGAAAATTTTTAGTTTACATTATATTAATAATGTAAGTTTTACACATTAATTATAAACTATACAAATGTGTATAATTTTGTACATATTTGTAAAAAGTATACATCATTGTACACATTTGTTTAATTTATAATGTTAGATTTACATTGCTAGTACAATATAAACCTATAATTGCTCTTCATATATTTTAATAAGGTAAATTTGATACCGTTTCTTTTAAGTGTTATACCTTAAGTTTTTCAAATAAATTTAACTATATAACTTTACTGCACACAAAAAAGTGCATTGGTGAACAAATTGTACTACATGGTGATGGAGTAACCTATATTAATACAACACCTAAGATAATTTAATTTTAAATTTTACCCTTCAAACAAAATGCCTAAATTATTGTGGGTTTAAACAATTTGGATATGCTCCTGATATTTCTTTCTTGTTTGATTACTCTACTACGGCTCTTATTTTTTAAATCTGAAAACGAGGGGCTAATTACATAATAATAATCATATAATAAGAATGGTTTTGTTCTATATTTTTGGACTTTGTCTATAGATGAAAGGTCTGGTTGTGGAAAAGTGGATGGCAACTTGCGTAAGGACTTTATGTTTGTTATGCAGGATATATACCATGTGCAAATACAAACAAGTACGTGTCAATTTATTGTACAATGACAATTGACCATAAGGGAGAACAGTATATGTCTTAATGTAGATTCAATGGAAAAAAGATAATTGCAATGGGACATGCCCAAATGCGAGAGTCAGTTATTAATAATGTTCCATAGAAGGAAAAGCAAATGGGTGGAAAGCAAATGATGGATTGTCCTTTGTTTTGGACCTATTGGTAGAATGAAAGAGAAAAGGGAATGAAAAGATGGAGCAATAACACAATAAATTTTATATTTGTTTTTTTTTTTTTTTGAGAATGATAAATTTTATATTTGTTGAGATGAAAAGTTGTGATGGTGTAAATTGAAATGTTAACTGTGGTCAATATGAATATAATATTGCAGTAATCATAGTTTTTCCCCATTAATGCAGTGTTATGAATTCTGTGTATGTAGCAAGGTGGCTAGTTTTAGTCCCATTAATTTTTTACCACTTGCTTTCAATAAGTCTAAAGCTTTCCAAAAAAAAAAAAAAAAAAAAAAATTTTCACAATTACTGATGTGACAAGTTATTTTTGCTTTCAATAAGTCTAAAGCTTTCCAAAAAAAAAAAAAAAAAAAAAAATTTTCACAATTACTGATGTGACAAGTTATTATTAGTAGGTAGAAAAAAATTAATGTTACTAGTGAGTTTAGATGAGAATTACTGAACTAGTAAAAGCTTGATCACTCAATTATTGTGGGTT
The DNA here is from genome assembly GCF_002906115.3 of Quercus suber. Classification (NCBI taxonomy): domain Eukaryota; kingdom Viridiplantae; phylum Streptophyta; class Magnoliopsida; order Fagales; family Fagaceae; genus Quercus; species Quercus suber. Next base: position 20,141 of record NW_027070012.1, on the reverse strand, counting down.
CCAGTTACCTTAACTGGTAAAGTTTCTGATGGTTGAATAAGAGATTTGATGTTCAATCTTTGCTTACAACGAAGAGCTATTACCAAGAGCGAAAATTTGAGTGTGAAATTACTCTTATACCTTGTGAAAGGGAGGAGGTTGAATTTTGTATAAAATTACTTTTATACCCTCTTAATCAATTGTTATTTTATAATTCAAAAAGATATAAAATGGTTTTTTTAAACTCACAATCAATTACTTTGATTTAATGATGGGCAACAGATATAATTTCAAACTGTTGCGGGGATGCACTTTTGGTCCCTACATTTGGGCCGATTCTCGATTTGGTCCCTAAATTGATTTCACTCCTAAGTCAGTTCCTAATTTCAGAAAATATTTTTTTTATTTTGGTCCCTGCCGTTAACCTAGTTACAAAAAAATTTGAGGTGGCAGACGGAATATACTGTGTGCATAGTAAATGCTGACGTGACCAATAAAATAATAAAAAAATATTTTATTTGGCATTTTTTAAATGCCATGTTAGCATTTTAATTTTTTTTAAAAGCCACATTAGAAAATTAAAAAAAAAAAGAAATTTAAAGAAAAACCTTAAATCTAATTAATTTAAAATTTTAATTAAAATTTTCTTTTCTTAATATTCTTCATGTTCTTCAAGCGAAGCCATTATTTACCATAAAAACAACCAGACACAACAAAACAAATGTTAGACTTTCCAAACCAGAAATCTGAATGGGCCTAACGTCAGGCCTCTTGACTTCCTCTTTGGGCATAGTGACAGTGAGCACACCATTCTCCATAGCAGCCTTGACTTCCTCGACCATCGCGTTCTTCGACAGCCTTAAACTCACTATCAATTACTTTGATTTAATGATGGGCAACATATATAATTTCAAACTGTTGCGGGGATGCACTTTTGGTCCTACATTTGGGCCGATTCTCGATTTAGTCTTTAAATTGATTTCACTCTTAAGTCAGTCTCTAATTTCAGAAAATATTTTTTATTTTAGTCCCTGCCGTTAACCTAGTAACAGAAAAATTTGAAGTGGCAGACAGAATGTACTGTGTGCACAGTAAATACTGACGTGACCAATAAAATAATAATAAAATATTTTATTTGGCATTTTTTAAATGCCATGTTAGCATTTTAATTTTTTTTAAAAGCAACATCAGAAAATTAAAAAAAAAAGAAATTTAAAGAAAAACCTTAAATCTAATTAATTTAAAATTTTAATTAAAATTTTCTTTTCTTAATATTCTTCATGTTCTTCAAGCGAAGCCATTATTTACCATAAAAACAACCAGACACAACAAAACAAATGTTAGACTTTCCAAACCAGAAATCTGAATGGGCCTAACGTCAGGCCTCTTGACTTCCTCTTTGGGCATAGTGACAGTGAGCACACCATTCTCCATAGCAGCCTTGACTTCCTCGACCTTCGCGTTCTTCGACAGCCTTAAACTCACAATCAATTACTTTGATTTAATGATGGGCAACATATATAATTTCAAACTGTTGCGGGGATGCACTTTAGGTCCTACATTTGGGCCGATTCTCGATTTGGTCTCTAAATTGATTTTACCCTTAAGTCAGTCCTTAATTTCAGAAAATATTTTTTATTTTGGTCCCTGCCGTTAACCTAGTAACAGAAAAATTTGAGGTGGCAGACGGAATGTACTGTGTGCACAGTAAATACTGACATGACTAATAAAATAATAATAAAGTATTTTATTTGGCATTTTTTAAATGACATGTCAGCATTTTAATTTTTTTTAAAAGCCACATCAGAAAATTAAAAAAAAAAAGAAATTTAAAGAAAACCTTAAATCTAATTAATTTAAGATTTTAATTAAAATTTTCTTTTCTTAATATTCTTCATGTTCTTCAAGCGAAGCCATTATTTACCATAAAAACAACTAGACACAACAAAACAAATCTTAGGCCTCGTTTGGTTTACCATTTTAAACAACATTTTTTAGTTTTTAAACAGCATTTCACGTATTTCAATACACTTTTTCACCCACACGTATTTCAAAAAATAATAAACAACAATTTTCAAACTACTCTACCAAACACCCCCTTAGACTTTCCAAACCAGAAATCTGAATGGGCCTAATGTCAGGCCTCTTGACTTCCTCTTTGGGCATAGTGACAGTGAGCACACCATTCTCCATAGTAGCCTTGACTTCCTCGACCTTCGTGTTCTCCGACAGCCTGAACCTCCTCGAGAACCTTCTGCTGCTCCGCTCCACGCGGTGCCACGTGTCACTCTTCTCTTCCTAGTCTTGACTCCTCTCCCCACTTATCTGGAGAACCCGACGATCCTCGATCTCCACCTTCACTTCCTCTTTCTTTTGCCCAGGCACGTCGGCAAACACGTGTGCGTTTGGGGTTTCCTTCCAGTCCAGTTTAGCGGCGGCGAATGACGACGTTTCGGAGGGGAAGTTGGAGTGAGAGGATAGTGGTGGGAAGCCCTCGAATGGGTCCCACACGTCGAGCGAGAATGGGTCGAAGACGTTGGATCGGTGGTTGAAGAAATTTGGAATGAGAGACCTTTTTTTTTTTTTTTAATTTTTTTTATCTTTTTTTGTGTGTTTGTTTCCTAAGAAAATTTATGGGTTTATGTGTTTACTAGAGATTGGGTTAGTTACTGTATTTATGGGTTTGTTTCTTGGGTTTATTTATGGTTTTGTTTCTTGGATTTATTTTTTGTTTTTCTGGATTTGATGGAGATTGGGTTTGGTTGCTAGATTTGGATTTGGGGTTTACTAGAGATTGGTTTGGTTGCTTCTTGGATTTGGGAAGAACATGAAGAAAATTTCCTGTTTTATTTAATTTAATTTTTTCTTCTTGTTTTCGTTTGTGTTCTTTTGTTATGGGGTTGAGTTCTTGGTTGCTAGGTTTGTGTTCTTATGATTTAAGTGGGTTTGTCTTCCTGTGATGGGTTTTAGTTCTTGGTTGCTGGGTTTGGTCTGTGAAGAACACGAAGAAGGAGTTGAAGAACATGAAGGATATTAAGAAAAGAAAATTTTGATTAAAATTTTAAATTAATTAGATTTAAGGTTTTTCTTTACATTTCATTTTTTTTAAAATTTTCTGACGTGGCTTTAAAAAAAAAATTAAAATGCTGACATTGCATTTAAAAAATGTAAAATAAAATATTTTTTTATTATTTTATTAGTCACGTTAGTATTTACTGTACACACACAATGAATTCCGTTTGCCATCTCAGATTTTTTTGTTATTGGGTTGACGGCAATGACCAAAATAAAAACGATTTTCTGAAATTAGGGACTGACCTAGGAGTGAAATCAATTTAGGGACCAAATCAAGAATTGACTAAAAATATAGAGACTAAAAATGCATTTTTGTCTTATAACTTAGTGTTGTTGAGTCATCTAACATCGGTAAGGTATGATATTGAGAAAATGTTTATCACTTACTTTGCGACATTAACTGTCACATGCAATTTTGATGTTAGCGTATGAGTGTATTCCCTTATCTCATTTCTCTTTCTTTATATATAGGTGTGTGTTTCTCAAAAAAAAAAAAAAAAAAAAAAAATGTACGACGAAAACCTTTACCCTCACCTTAGTACTGCGTTCGAGGTATCATTTATTGTTGCTTAATTATTCTAACAAGAGATTCAACAACGAGCCAATTAGGAGGAGACTTATGGCTTGTTTGGAAGTTTAGAGAGGGAGGAGAGTAGAGGGGAGTAGAGGGAAGGGGAGTAGTGGGGAGGAGAGTAGAGGAGAATGATTCACCTCCACCTTATTTGGATGTTTTTAAAATTAGTAAGGGGGAAGGGAGTAATTAGCCCTTCCCCTTGTGTAATTTTGTTAATATAATAAGGGTAAATTAGGTAATTTACTTGGTCAATAGTTTATGTACTCTACTTCCCCTCCAAATCTCTCCAATTTGGGGGAATTAAAATTGGGGGGCTAGAGGGAGTCCAAACCCCTCCAAACTCCTCCAAACCCCTCCCCCTCATTCTTTAAAAAACTTCCAAATAAGGTAATTGCATTACTCTTCCTCCCTTTACTCTACTTCCCCTCCTTTTTTAAACATCCAAACATGCCATTAGGAAAATGTAGTCTCTACTCATCACAACTCAATCACTACACACTGGAACACAGCTCTAGTTCACTAAAACTCCGCCGTAGATATTCAAAGCTTGAGTTCGTGAAAACCCATTCAAGATTTGAAGCATCCTCACTCGCTCATGGGTATTTTTTTTTTTTTTTCATTTGAAAACAATTTGTGTCTGAGGAATCTGGGTTTTATTTTTATTTGTCTCTTACATTGTCTCTCTTGTTTTCTTATTTATGTGTTTTATTTTTTATAGACCAACATCATAGCTTATTTGCATGGAAATATGCTCCTAAGTAATTTAATTAATATAAAAATATTTTTGAATTCTCTCAATATAGTCAATAAAATTTTCTCCTTATGTTTAGATTAGAGTTATAAAATGGAATATTATTACAACATCCCCTTGCCAATCTGCAAATTTTATTCTTTTGCTGTTGTTTTATTTATTTATTATTCTACAATGTTATATATTTTTTTCGTTTTATGGGTCCGTTTGGATAGCACTTATTGTTGCTGAAAGTTGATAAAAACTGATTGTTGCTGAAAACACTGTAGCAAAATAATTTTTAAATGTGTGAATAGTGTTGTGGGACCCACTTTTAATATTAAATATTGCGTGAACAGTGCACAGTGCGTAAACAGTGCACGCACAGTAAATTTTGCCCCCAAAGTCAACAAGTGCGGCCCCAAAAAAAAAAAAAAAAAAAAAAAAGGAGAAAACGCAGAAGTGAAAACGTGTGCCGTGACTAACCGAGCTATCCAAACGCAGGCTATATATAATTTTTTGTTGGGCAATAACCCATCTTTTGAATTATTGGAAATGAAAGATAAAAACATAAAAGTTCTAAAATTTTCACGGTTATTAGCATACTTTTGAAATTTCTAAGTTAATTTACTTTTCATTTTACTGTAATCAAATGACTTATTTGAATATCGTATATTTAGGTTAATCTTATTAACTTAATCTAATAAAGAGTATATATTGATTATTTTTATCTGTCTTTTACTTGTTTGAAATATATACTTCTATTGTCACCTTTAGAATTTGAAGTATCTTAAGGATGAGTGGATGACAATAATTATTATTGTTGTTGTTGTGGTTGTTATGTGGTTAATTTGGAAGGAGTGCAATGCCCATACTTTTGAGGAAACTGAGAGACTTGTAGACTATGTGAAGTCTTTGCTACTTAGGACTTTGTTTGAGTAGTACCAGATTTGCGGGTTTACGCATTATCATTCTTTGTTTGACTTTCTTAATTCTGTTAGTCTTTCTTTTTGATTGGTTTGTACTCTTTTCAGTGCAGTGAGTTTACTATCGTAAATTCATTGTGCTTTTATTATCAATAAAGCTGTTATTACCTATAAAAAAAAAAAAAGAGTGGATGACAATAATTATACTAAGACACGAAAAAAAAAAAAAAAAAATTACACACACACACGTGTGTGTGTGTGTGATTAATTAACACTTTGGTTTGATTAATTAATTTTGTTTTCATTAATGGAAATTCTTGGAATTACTTTGTCCTCAACTAAAGCTTGGCCATGGTGCTACTATGATTGTGATTTGTGAATTGTGAAGTTAGTATCTTATATGTGCCAGTATATTCAGGCATAGTTCTTTGCTCTCTTATCACATCCATTTTTCAATTTCACTTTGTACAGTTAGCTATGTCTTCACCCGTAGACCCCTCTCCACAAACCAATTCTAATGAAGTCTTCACCATTGAGGATGTCATCGCCACCTTATCCACCTTGCTTGATTGTCTCCCTAATTACAAGGACGTTGTCCCTCAATGCAGCAGCAGTAACAACAACAACAATAGTGGCAGTAGTGATCTCAACAACAACACCAACACCACCACTACTGACAACAATAGTGGCAGTAGTTATCCCAACAACATCAACAGTCATTCACTTGACAATGAGACACGCTGTCAATTTTATAAGTTACAGAAAGATCTCAATCAAATTAAAGATGCTTTCAGCAAACTCAAGAATTTTGAACACAGTACTGATGGACCAGGTGGACCAAGTGGACCAATCAAGAAGCTTAAATGCTGCCTTGATGACATCTCCAAGGTAGTTAAAGAAGCTCCTGATGATTCCTTCCCCAACAAAGAAGTTCAAGTTAAACTTAGTGCAATCGTGAAAGATGCCCTGAAGTTGAAGTTGAAGTAAAACTTTCCACTGTGGCGACCCAAAAAGTTTTCTACAAATTCTGATGTCCATCAATATTCATGGCCGAGTAATGGGTCTGATGGTGAAGTTGATGAATTGCGTGGGCTACATGTGAGTCATAAGTTTCTAAGTACCTCAGTTTTCACTGAATTTCGGGAAGTTTTTAAGGACCTTGATACTAGGTTAAAGCTTTGCTTGTTGTCCTTTGTTGTGCTTCCGGCGAATGTGGTAGTAAAGAGGAGGCTTTTGATAAATTGGTGGGTCGGAGAGCGTCTACTGGATCCTCCAACTACTGAAAAAAAGACAGCTGAAGATATTGCTGATGAGATTCTTACAGAACTTGAGGTGAAGGGCTTTATTGAGCCAGTCAAGAAAAGGCACAAACAGGATGCAGACAGATTTAAGATGCAGCATCTGGTGCACTGTGTGGTTATTATGCTTGCCCAGGAGGCTCAGCTCCTTCATTATGATTCTAAGGGGAATCCAACCGTAAAATCTTTGCGGTGCAACAGGGCATGTTTAGTGAAGGCTGAAGACGGAACTTCAAAGTCTAACTTTGAGTGACATGGGTTGGGCCTATAGCCTATAGTAGTACTCATGACTTACTGTCTGTACATACGTAATTTTTTTTTTTTTTTTGAGAAACTGTATATATGTAATTTGGTCACATTTTTTGTGACCTGAAATTTGCAACTTGATTGACTTGGTCGGAGTACAGTTATTTTCATATTTTGATTTGAGGAATTTTTTTGATATTTTATGGAACACGAGTTCTATTATACCTTCAAGTACACATGTATCTAGCCCAGCATTGTCATCTCATCTTATTCTAACTAGGGGTGGCTTTACATTGGGTTCAAGGTGGTCACAGAACTAACATAACTTGAAAAAAATGACCATTGATGTGGTCCTCTCAGCTCCTGCCACCCAATAGAAAAATGACACCTATCTATTTTTGTTGACTCATCTCCATATCATCACTTACCCATTCCCTTAACTCTTGTTAGAAAATCAAACCAAGGTTAAAATTAATAGACCTAACCGGATTTAACCCAAGATCAACAAAACAATGATTCAAAATTTTTCTCAATCCCTTAAACATTATCTACATCTTTCTTCCTCTCTCCCTCTAACTCTATTTCCCTAATCTCTCTCTAGAGAAGAAATTTCCCTTTTATCTCTATATGAAACTAAAATTTACAGAATTGTTAGGCCAAGGAAGGCTTCTATTTTCACCTATCACCATCTCCATAGGAACTCTAGCAGTGACACAGTCGGTGGAGGGCCAAAGGGAAAGCCAACAAGTTCCATGGCGGTCGGTTTCGATATTGAATCTGGTGGGAACATGAGAACCAGTACACGGAACATAGGGTTCCTTTGTACCGGTAATTTCAAAATATGGAGGAACCTCCAATTTTCGAGCTTTTGAGCGCGAGGCGCAGGAAGAAGAAGAAGACGACAACGACAACCAAAGGAGCAACGAAGAAGAAGAAGGACAGTCCAGTTCCTTCAGGGAATGCTGAGAATCCATCGGGATTTGCAGAGAATTGCAATGGCGAAAAGTTTATGTCTTGGCTTTTGACGAATCAGTGGAGAATCACTTCAAAGCCATAGACACGATCTCTAAGCTTTCCCAAGGGGCAGAGGAAGACGATGGTCGGTTTTGTACTTGATCTGGTGGGGGACATGGGAATTTTGGGTTTTAGGTTTTAAGATCCATGCCCACTTGATCTTAAGAGGGACATGGTTGATGAGATGAAGACATATAAGTGTTTTAAGTTCTTTTCAATTTTTAATGTGGGGAAGTAGTATTTGGTTGTGGGCAAGATTGTATTAGTAGTATTTGGTTGTAGGCTTGCTGCTAACTTGGAGGAATTGGTTCTGATGTGAATTGTTTATGTGGTTTTGGTATAGTTGTTTTAATTTGGAGTTGTAAATGCTCTTTAGAAGCTCAGTTATCTTTGAATTAGTTTGTATGTTAGGCTATATTAGCTATGTTAGCTTTTAGTTTGTATTTGCAAATAATTTGTGTGTTTATAGATGAGGTTCATCTTTTTGTTTTGGTGTTTGGATTTCATTGTAAATTTTGTTCATTTTGACAACAAAATTTCTCACAAAAATTTTGGCCATGAGCATCCTGGGTAGCACACGAAGGCCACAAGAAGTTACATTACAACCCAATGTTACAGTTGCCAATGCCAAAACAATGAAAGGAAAAATAGAGCCCATCTTTGGGACCTTGGCAGCAAGCAGATGAGTTGAAAAAGGGCAAAACCAACACTTTTTTTTTTTTTTTTTTGAGTCAAATGGTAGCTGCATCTTCAGTTACATTCCCCCATTTTTTTTTTTTTTTTTTGCATCCTAGTTTGGTTTACTGAAGGATGAGCAAATGAAAAAAAAACAACCCAATTGTCCTAGAATATCTACCAGCTGCAACAACATCTCCAACCAGTTAGAAGGGTCATAAAAGAAACTAAACTTAAACCTTAGCAAGTACCCAAAACTACCAGAGAAATTCTTCAATCCAGTTGATCTTGGGGACATGAAGTTAGAGGGAGAGAGGAAGAAAGAAGCAAAGAGGAAGAGAAATTTTGAATCATTGTTTTGTTGATCTTGGGTTAAATCCGGTTGGGTCTATTAATTTTAACCTTGGTTTGATTTTCTTACAAGAGTTAAGGGAATGGGTTAAGTGCTGATGTGGAGATGAGTCAACAAAAATGGATAGGTGTCATTTTTCTGTTGGGTGGCAGGAGCTAGGAGGACCACATCAGTGGTCCTCCAGGAGGTTCTAATAATTTCTCGACTTGGTCGGAGTACAGTTATTTTGATATTTTGATTTGAGGAATTTTTTTGATATTTTATGGAACATGAGTTCTATTATACCTCCAAGTACACATATATCTAGCCCAGCATTGTCATCCCATCTTATTCTAACCAGGGGTGGCTTCACATTGGGTTCAAGGTGGTCACAGAACTAACATAACTTGAAAAAATTAATATTATTATATATAAATTTTAAAAATTTTATATTTTTTTATCCTTTTTCAAAGAAGAGTTTGCTCTTCAAATTGGCCCTGGGTAGTCATCCCTCCTCGGATTGGGCCACTTGGGCCTGGCTTGGAGTGGGCCGTGGCCGTACGATTTCTTGGCCCCACAATTGATATTTTGAATGAGTACTTAAGTAATGAATTACCATACTTCAATAGAACTTTCAATCACCTGANAGCCAAAATTTTCCTTAAACTTTTGGTCCTTTTAAAACATATATTAGGTCCTTACGAATAAAAAAAAAAATGGCCAAGAAAATTTTTATTTAACTAAAATTTTGAAAGAGATGTAACTTACAGTTTTGATAATGCGACTATTATGCAACGATTTTAAATTTATTTTATTTTAGAACCCTAAAAGAGAAGAGAAATATAAATACCACTTCTAGCTAATTGATATTATTGATGCGGTTAGCCACTCTTATTTTATTTTATATTTTGTTTTAGACCATAGAATTTATTGGTTTCTTTGTATTATTTGACTGCTATTTAATATGGAATCAATATATATGAGCCACATCCATAAAAGTAAAATATAATGATAATTTCAAAAAAAAAAATTTCTGTGTTTTCTTAGGATATGGAGGCCTAGTTAGAGGCAATTAAATTTTAATAAATGAAAGTATTTTTGACCATTTTTTCATTGTTTGATCATGTTCTCTTTATGTTGGTACACAAATGATTTCATCTCATTTAGATAATGAACACAATGTTTGCGACTGGGGTCTTGGGATCTAGTGGTGAGATTGGAGTAGTGGTTGAGGAAGTGTTTAATAATTGTTCAGTTATAAAAATTGATGATGCAAAGAAAATAAGTAGGCTAAATGTTCCGGGCTTCAATGGGCTAGTGGTTGCTTGGAAGGTCTGAAAAGAAAGAAACACAAGATCAAAGGTGACCGGGGGTGAACTGGCCAAGAACCTTTCGATGCTTAAGTTAGTTTTTTTCTCTAGAACTCAAGAATTCCAACTTTAGGAGGAGTGGAAACTTACCTTCATTTAATGTGGATGAGTCCTTATATAGTAAGTTTTGGAGTGGTTACTTGTTTAGTAACTTTCTCAACGTGTACGGAAGTTGGAAGATTCAGGCTAAACTCCTACAACTACCATAGAAGTTAGAACGTTCAATCTTATCTTTTACAACTGCCATTAGAAGTTAAGAACTTAGTGAGAAGTTATAGTGTTGAATAAGGATTTTGCTCATACTTCTAAACGGCAGAACGTGGTCTGAATCGTAACCTTTTGTGTGCAAATCTATTCTGAAAATTTTTTAAGTGTTGCGAGGTCGTCCAGTTGCTTCCATGATGGATGACCGTCATACCCATGGAAGACATCCCCACGGTGGATTGGCCTTCCTATGTTGAGTTAACCTTCTTAGTCCAGGACAACTCTATGGACGAATTGGAGATGGTCTGATTTTTGGTTCACCATAAAAAATTAAGACTACTTTTTATTTAGATTTTATTTTAATCATTTTAATATTAAAATTTATAATAAAATATAGTTTTGAGTCTAAGCACTATTCAATTCCAACCTCATATACCTAGATTAGTAAAGAAAATCCCCTCAATAGTTAGAAACTACTTCTAGGACAAGAAAAATTTATAACATGTGAATTAAGGAAATCGGGTTTCAAAGAATTCAGCAATAGTGTGAAAAAAATATCATAAATATTATCCAACAAAATAAAAATTATGTATGAATCTTTATAAAAACATGTAAAAATAATTTTCAAATGAAATTATAAAGTATTTGCCCATGAAGCTGGACATTGTCTAGTTGTGAAAAAGTGACATTTTTTTATTTATTTCACTAGACTTATTTAAAAAAGAAAAGAAAAGAAAAAGAAAGTAAATCTAGTTGTTAAGAGTACATAAATATCATCCTATCATTCGTAATGTAATCATAAACACCAACCCAATAACAGCAAAAGTACAAAAACACACTACCATCCCGTCTTTCGTATTAATACGATCATTTTTCTCCTTTGCATGGGGTGCTGCCACCTCCTTCTCTAAACTATCTATCTTTTCTCTAAGCAAAGGCAGCAATTCTCTACCACGTGCACATGGAGGAGGGTCAAGCCAAACAAAGTATCAACAAGTATCATCAACCTGTGGCCAAAAAAGATTAAACATAATTAATACTTAAATAACAGAGAGGCAGAGAGATATTATTTTCAGATTCAATAAGTTTGGACACAATAAATTCCACAAATTGTTAAATTTGTATATTATAATTAGTGCTAATAAAAATAGTGTCATGTTGTTCTAATAAGAACTTGACACAGACCGTTATGAAAAAGATGATAGAAAATGCTTTTAGATTAGCACAATACTCCATATTTTTCACACGCCCAAAACCTCCTCCCGATGTTTCCACCCGTCCATGATGTTTTCACTGGTGCCCTTTTTCCACAATGACAAAACTGCATCCAAGGACTTCCAAGTGCATGTGATGAAGTTGAAGAAGACATGGTTGAGGCCTGGTGGTGCTGGTGCAGTATATCCATATAATCTGAAGAAAATGGCACAAAGAAATGCTATTATAGGCCTTGGAAAGAGGTGGAATAAACCGATCGAGCTTGTTTCATTCCAGTGCTTAAGATACGCACTTGTGATATATTACTGTTAATAAAATGGTTTACGCTTCAAAATTGTTCTCTAATTTCTTCTTTTGGAGGTTTTATGATGTAAGTTATTTTTTAATCTTTTACCAATATTTGTGGTACGTCATTCTATAAGTACTAGCATGCAATTACGTACCTCATTTTATAATTAAATTCTTCAGAGGGCACACGATATTATAATAATGATTAAATAATTTTAGAAGAATATAAAAGAATGAGAGATAATTAATTTGGCAGGTAAATGCACCAAAATTGCCGATTGCCTGTGACTTTAGTTCCTATACCATGCTATGATTCTCTCATTATCGCATGGATCTTGAAAACTATGAAGAAAGAAAGAAGGAACTAATTGGAATTTTGACAATACTGTGAAAGGAAACATATAGAAAAATGAGAAGTTGTGACCCTTGAATCTTTGTTCTTTCAAAGCACTTTATGATAGTCACCATATTAATTGAAAATAAAACAAAAGAACTAAAGAAGGGTTAATTAAAGGGTGAACTGAAGCCAAACCAGTTCTCTGGAGAGGATGCTCAGCTGGTTGAGTTTGAAAAAATGGGGTTTGATAATCTGCAGCTTCTTCTCCCATGGTCTCCAAAATAGATTTAAGGAACTCGAGTTTACCAGGCTCGAGTTCCATAAAAACATAAAATAAACTACCTATTTTTAAGTTTATGTTTATTTGTCGATTATCTTAAAAAAAAAAAAAAAAAGTTACAAGGAACTTGAGCTTGGTGAGCTCGAATACCGTAGAAAAAAAAAAAACCACCATTTTATTTACAAAGAACTCGAGCCTGGTATGCTCAAGTATTGTGTTGCATGGAATTCGAGTTTACCATGCTCGAATACCACATTATTTTTTTTAATTGTACAAATTCTAGGTCAGCAACTCCATGGTGGAATGAAACTAAGAACTCGAGTTAAGTGAGCTCGAGTACATAAAAAGTGGTAGATTTTCATTTAGTTCCAAAACAGTATTTTTTTGCTACAAATTTTACAAAATGGTGGTATTTAGCCATTTTCACCTGAAATTTGTAAATTAAAGACGATAGATTTTCCAGAGATAAAAGTCGATTGGGGGGGGGGGGGGAAGATAAAGTCAAAGTCCAGTTTGGTGTATAGAAGAGTTATATAACTTTCTGTTAACACGTTTGGAAGATTATTCAAAGTTGTGTGTAATGGTAAGTAAGGAATGCACATCTTCTGTCTCAAAGTCCCACTCAATCTTGCTCCCCAAAAAAAAAAAAAAAAAAAGTCCCTCTCTGTCCATGCTCCACCACTCAACAGGTTACATGTGTCTACTTATATTTTCTATTCTTAATTCTTCAATGTCTCTTTATGTTGTAAGTGCTGTAAGTTAGCTTACTAATGTAAACGTTAGTTGAGAATAGATGTTCTAGTTAAAACCTTCTCCTTTTCTTTTCCTTTTTTTTTTTTTTTTTTGAGAGAGTTTTAATTTTTGATGTTTGCTCAAAATGATAACTCTTTATCATTAAATCAAAACACTAATCAATTTATAATATAGGTGGAGATTGAACCGTAAATTTTTTATTCAACTATCAGAAACTTAAAAGTGATTAAAAAAAAAAAAACATATTATTAGAATTCAGAAGACATCACATCGCTCTTTTTTCTTTAGTTTTATTTTTGTTTTCTTCAGCCCTTAGGTGTGATTTTTAATGTCTGATCACGTGCAAAGACATTTCACACCTCTTTCACTTTTCTTTCAGCTCTAGCGGCTTGTTTCTACCATGAATCTGGATATTTGTAAGACTTAAAACTTTTTTTTAATGTTTTATTTATTTTATACAAAATAAAAATTCTACTCTATCCAATCTAAGTATATATGTGTGAGGGTAAAAGCCCACCCTTAAGTATTGGGCCTAAGGCCCTATTTGAAGATTACTGTGTGTCCGAAGAAAAGAAAGTGGTGGGAAGGAGCACGTGTGGAGGAGATACCTAGAAATGAATGAGGAGTATGGTCCGAAGAGAGCACCGGCGGTCCGAAGAGCTTATTCTCCTCGGATATAAAGAGCCTCGATCAAACAAACACCGGGGAGTTCAAATGATCTTCCTAACAACTCCAATGATAAAGATAAGCTCTGGGTATGTTTGGAGATGATAAGAACGAAGAAATATCTAAAGAAAAAGTTGCTACCACCGTGTTTAATACACTGTAGCAACTTTTCTGGCCTCATTTATGTGGAGAAGGTCCCTGAACAGTGTAATTTCAGGTACCACCATTCACAGAGGGCTAAAGAAGGTACTTGACAGGACACATACTCAAGTGGGCATATAAATGAAGAACAAGTGGACGATGGAGATGATAGGAAAGGATGCTATATAAAGGGAAGAAGTTTCTGATAAGTGGGGATGGGAAAAAAAGATAATAAGGAGTGGAGAAAGACTTTACTATAACTCTAAGAACTGTAATCACTGTTCAATCAATAATAAACCTCTTCGGACTTCAATTCATTTCGTCTTTACGTGTATTTTTATGTTATTTAATTCCTGGAGGTTATAGTTAATCGTTGTTGAATTCATAATCAATCTAGCTCTTTCACCCAATTTCTACAAATTCATTGTTTTGGGTTTGGGCTACAAATCCTAACCCTACAATTGGCGCCGTCTGTGGAAGAGCTTGAGCGAAAGTGGGAAGCAACAGTTGATAATGGCTGAACTAGGGCAACAACCAGCAGAATCTAGGCATCCCAACACGTAGACCCTTTTCTCAATTTGGAGCAGAGACAAGACCGTAAAGATAGTGTGCATACTACGCATACTGATCGAAGCTAGACACATGGCGGAAGTCACATATCTCATGCAGAGAAGAACCAGAACATGCAACTGGAAATTGAAAGATTAAAGAGAGAATTGCGCCATGCGAAGTGGAAACGGATTTCTTCATATTTTGATGAAGATTCTGATGACCAACAGGAGGTCATTTACAAGCATAGATCGCGGACACCAGTTAGTGAATTCTTTTCCTATGAAGAAGAGCATCATCACAAGAGGCAATCTCGAAGCCCATCACGTGGAGGCGTAGGGAACGACGCTATGAACAAGGCTTTGAATCAAATCTCTAGGTCACCTTTCACATGCCGAATGAAGAAGTGAGGCTTCCTCGGCGTTTTAACCAGCTGACGTTTACTATCTATAATGGTAAAACAGACTCTGTGGAGCATGTGAGTCACTTTAACCAAAGGATAGCTGTCTACTCCAGAGATGAGGCTATGATGTGCAAAGTTTTCCCCTCTAGTCTTGGACCGGTCGCAATGAGGTGGTTTGACAGCCTAGAAGCAGATTCATCAACTCTTTCAGAGATCTCACTCAAGCATTTGCTCCCGTTTTGTCACATGCTGAGAGTGGCAAGCTCGTTTGCTGCTATCCTTAAGCATGCAAGAGGGTGAGACCTTGAAAACTTATTCAATAGGTACTGGAGATGTTAATGATATGGATGGCAATTTTGATGGAATGGCCTTAGCACGTTTAAGCTCGGCCTCCCCACTGATCATGTTTAAGGAAATCCTTAACTGGTAAGCTAGTTACTAACATGCGTCAGCTTATGGACCGTATTGAAAAATATAAAAGAGTTAAAGAAGATCAATAACAAGAGAAGGGTAAGGACAAGGTTATCCCCCAGGAGATGGAGGGATTAAAAAAAAAAAAAAAAAAATTTTAGCTCTAGTGACAATCGGTTGGACGGAGGACGGCCATATCAGTTGTACCATTTAAGCTGAAGATTGAGGTAAAATAATCTAGAATGATGCGCTCCACAACTTCGTCATCATCCTACCAGTTCCTAGCTGAGTCACAGAGGCCTTGGATGAGATTCCGTTGTTTGCGGTTTGAAGCTTTCTGGTGGAAAAAAATTGGTGTTTCGATCACCATCAGTAATCCACATGCTCCTTGATCGTTGATGCCATATCGTGTTCTCTGCATCAAGCCAGGAATTTAAAGCTTTACGACCCTCATGAATCTCATCCTCATTACTGATAGGCTGTCTCTCTAAGGCTTGTAACTTCTTAGTCAGTCTATCAACCTGCCTCCCAACATGGCCAAAATTAGTTTTATTCCACACTGAGAGCTTAGTACGGCAGCTATCAAGACAGTTGGTGATTTGGACTCTATCGGGTTTGTATAAACCTTCAAGCTAAGCTTCTTGAACGACATCGGCACAACCTAGGAAAATAAAAGTTAGGATGTTAGGTGTTTTGTATAATGGTATGCTATAATAGATAAAATAACTTTTAAGATGGTAAAATAAAGTTTTTTGAAGAAACCGGATATGAATGCTCTAAACACAGAAAAAGAAATCAACACACGTATGCTTTGACCCTGTACCCCAACACGCTTTTTGATCAGCAAATTTGGACACTTTCACCTTCTTCTCTCTTGAGTTTTCTTCTCTCATGATTGTTTTTGTTAACCAAGCTTATTCCTCACCTCTGCCACCACCGTTTCCTCTCCAGTAGAAGAGTCCTTCGACTACCACTTCCCTAACAACATTTCCAATCTTTCATCCTCCTATGATAGAACCAATCTGTAATTGCCAATGCTTTCCAGAATAGGAATTTGGGTAACAAATTGAACTTCCATTTGGGTAGGTAACATAGAGAGAGAAAGAAAGATGCATCTATTTTTGTCGAAGATGATCACTCATTGGTTCAAGCATCATTACTTGGTAAAGCTTGAACTTGAAAGAATGAAAAGGAAACGGTCTCAGCATAAAAAAAAAAAATAAATAAAAAGAAGAAGAAGAAGAAGAAGAAGATGTGAGTCTTACAACCAAACCCTGTTTAGAGATTGGTTGTGGGCCTTGTATAGTGTGGAAGGAGACATTGATTGCTCTCTCCAGCATTTTTTGCTCCAGAGGTAAATTTGATATTGGATTTTCCTTATGTTTGGACTTTGGATTGAGATTTTTTTAGGTGTGTCTTTGATTGTTTATGTTTACTATTACTCTTTTTTGTTAACCGAACTCATTCTCCACCTAATGTCTCGAGTTGAGGTAAGAGCTTAAAAAATTTCTTTCTTGTCAAACCTAAGTTTTATTTAGAATTGAAGTATTTTTTATGTGGGCATTTTGGCTAGCAGTGAAACTATTTAAATATTCGAGAGTTTGAACGATGCATACGAATAAAAGTTTAGTTTTATTTTTCAATGAACTGGACGATGTACCTACATACTTTTCTAGGTTCTGAGATTTAATCTTTCTCTATAGTTTTGTTGTGTTATGCGAAGATAGAGGCTATAAACTTTTGGGCTTAATGGTCAAGTTTCTGCACAGCCGGAATAGTACCGATTTGATGAGTTGAGGTTTGACAAGTTATTAAAAAAAAAAAAAAAAAAGAGAAAGAAATAATGGTTGTTCCGTAAGGCACATGGCCAAGCTTGTACTTGGAGTTGTCCACATCTCAAAAGATGATAATGGAGGCAGGTGGTAGAAAAAAAAAAAAAATCATGTAACTGAAGAGTAGTCCACGTGTTGCTCTTCTTTTACAAGTGACTTTTACCTATAGGTCTTATCCTAGGGTATTATTAGTGGCAGAAAGTAAAGAATAAATATATGGTGATTATGTGGATTTTTTGCATTGAAATAATAGGGGAAAATTATGGGATATTTTTAATAGTCTCTCTTTTGATCGGGTACCGTTATAAATTTTTCTTGAATTATTTGATTATTGAGTATAGTGCTTGAAAATTGTTTTAGGTGATATCTAAGAATTTTAGAAGAAGTGTTAGGGAGAAGTTCCTTTTGATATGACTTTTGGAGGTAAGTAACTTTATCCTAGTTGGTTTTATTTTGTGTATTTTAATTACTGAAAATTGTTTACAGTTGTTACAATTTTATTTCTATTGTATTACTGATTTCAAGTAAAAAATTATCACAGATATATCTGATTACTGAATATATGATGTATTTTATTTAATTATTTTTAGCTATACTGATTCGAAATAAAGAATAAATAATTTTCACAAATATACATGAGCATTGAATATAAGATTTATTTTATTTGATTGTTTTTTTAGTTATATTGATTTAAAGTAAAGAATTATAGAAATATCATAAATAGATAACTTATAACTTATATACTAATATATATATATATATATATAAACTTATAGATATATTTTTGTTAGAAATATGATTTCATATATATGATTATGAACAATCTGACTATGAATTTATTCTGATACATAACCAATGGGGGTTATTCATTGGTACTCTGATACCTAGTCAATGAGGGTTATTCATTGGTATTCTGATACCCAAACCAATGGGGGTTATTCATTGGTACTCTGATACCTAGCCAATAGGGGTTATTCATTGGTATTCTGATACCCAAATCAATGGGGGTTATTTATTGTTACTTTGATACTCAGCCAATGAGAGTTATTCATTGGTACTCTGATGCCCAGTTACGGGGATATAGCGTGAGATTGTCATAAGATTGTTAAGAATATGAATTACGTTTGAATATTTGAACTATTTTGAGTCCTTAAAACTACATATGTGATTTTGGAAATGTTTTAGTATTTGAACTATTTTGAGTTATTAAAATTGCTTATGTATCTTTTTGGAACATCTTGTAAATTATAGTTTTGATATATGGAAAACTGACTACTTTCTAAACCATATATGATATATTTGTCAGAAAAGTATGTGATCTATTTGCAACTTATTATTTTAAAACTGAAACTTTTTTAGTTATTTTTGAAAACCCATAGTATATTATAACTTTTGAAGACTCATACTACATCTTCTTACTTTACAGATTTATTGCTTGATAGAACTTATTAGGATTTTGGTTATTTATTGATTTGTTAACTCACCCCTTTTTCCCTTCCAATTTCAGATTGTGGAGAATAGCAAGTTTTGGAAGTTTTGATGTTTTGTTGTGAGTAGAAAAAGAAGTTTAGTGATTTTGGGATTGGATGGTCTTTTAATAGTTTTATATTTATTGGCCAATTGGTATTATGTACATGAGGTTTAGATTTCGTTCTTATTAAATTATTGGAGATCTATTCATAAAGAAATTGTTGAGGTATTTTGAATTTATTTGATTTAATTTTTGAGAATAAATTTTAGTTGCTATGAAGGCCTTGCACTCTTGTAGAGTGTTTACTTTATAAGCATGCGGCGGTTGTTAAGTACCTATCTTTAGAGTTGGGTTCGGGGCATGACGCTATTGATGTACACCTTTTTGCTACAAAACAAAATTTGAGATATCTTAGTGGCACTTAAAACTATGGCATTCGTCTTAGGCCTGGTCCTCTTCATCTCTTTGCCTTCTTAGACTCGGATTAGGCTGGAGACCCAGAGATAGGAAGTCCGCTTCTGGTTTCTTGGTTTATTTGGGCTATAATCCAATCACTTGGAGTACTAAAAAGTAGGCCACGGTTTCTTGATCCTCTACTAAGTCAGAGTATCAAGCTTTTACCTCCACAGCTGTTGAGTTGTGCTAGCTTAGGCAAATTTTGAAGGATTTAGGAATTTTTCTTACCACTGCCCCTAAGCTCTGGTGTGATAACGTGTCTGCGTTAGCCATTGCTTCCAATCCTGTCTTCCACGCTCATGTAAAACACACCGAGATTGATTACCATTTCATTCAAGTGCGTGTCCTTCGTTGTGATCTTCAAGTCAAATATATTTCTATTGATGATAATTTGGCTGATATCTTCACCAAGAGTTTGCCCTCTTTTCGTTTTCAATTTCTGAGTTCCAAAATCTTGTGCACTGCTATGCCCAAGGTTTTGAGGGGATGATAGAATAATAGAAGAGATTGATGCCAACCGCTAGTTTTCAACGGTCATTTACAGGTCACAAAGCTTACACAAAACGGCACCGTATTTCATTAATGAATATGGTGACGTTTTGCCTAAGGATCGACACGTGAGCTAAAGTCTTCATCCAACGTGACGTCGTTTCAAAGGTTGCAGTTATACATTACTGAGTTCTTCCTCCTCCTTGTCCGCGTAGCTCAGTGATGAAGACTTTAGATATTTTCAGATATTTTCTCTGTATTTTGCACATTAATCACGTGCTGATAATTTGTGTAACTAATTCCTATTATTATAGAATTACAGTTTGTTTGTTAGATTAGGCTAAGCTTATCACATTATGTATTAGTTAGTTAGTGTTGCAATACAATTCAGTAATTTTTCAGTCTCTCTCTCTCTCTCTCTCTCTCTC